>NC_053025.1:154365492-154551776 GCF_003073215.2 Triticum urartu
ATCATCAACAACACCTCCACCTTCTTCACCAACCAAGGAGATATAATCACATGGGTATGGGCACTCCCCTTGGCAACTGCCAAGCTTGGGGGAGGTGCCCCGGTATCGTATCACCATCACAACTCCTATCTTTATCATTTTTCTTAGTTTGATCCTATTAGTAGTATTTTGATCTAGTAGAATAAAGTTTATGGCATGATCTAGTTTTGAGTTTTGCTTTTTGATCTCTCTATGTAATCGACTCCGTGAGCTATATATAATAAAGATTAGTGTTGAGTCAAGGGCTTGATTATTTTGCCATGATCTTGGGTGAATAAAAGAAAGAGAAAAAGAATAAAAAGAAACAAAGAGTTCATATTGATCTTATTAAGAGTAATGACTTCACATAGAAAGAGTATGATGATTAAAAGTTGTTGGGAGTTGGCAAACATAGCTTTGGTCATTGTTGCAATTAATAGGAAGTAATAAGGAAAGAGAGGTTTTCACATATAGATATATTATCATTGACATCTTTTATGATTGGGAGCACTCATTAAAATATGACATGCTAAAGAGTTGATGTTGGACAAGGAAGACAACGTAATGAGTTATGTCTTTCTTATATCTGAGATAAAGTATGTTTTCATGGATCCTCTAACTTGTTGAGCTTGCCTTTCCCCCTCATGCTAGCCAAATTCTCAGCACTAAGTAGAAATACTACTTGTGCTTCCAAATACCCTTAAACCAGTTTTGCCATGAGAGTCCACCATATCTACCTATGGATTGAGTAAGATCCTTCAAGTAAGTTGTCATCGGTGCAAAGTAATAAAAATTGCTCTAAATATGTATGATTGCTTGGTGTAGGAGAAATAAGCTTTATACGATCTTGTGATGTGGAAGTAATAAAAGCGACAGACTGCATAATAAAGGTTCATATCACAAGGGACAATATAAAGTGATGTTCTTTCGCATTGAGATTTTGTGCATCCAACCATAAAAGCGCATGGCAACCTCTGCTTCCCTCTGCGAAGGGCCTATCCTTTATTATTATCTTCTACCTTATGCAAGAGTCATGGTGATCTTCACCTTTCCTTTTTCATTTTATCCTTCGGCAAGCTCAGCATGTTGGAAAGAACATGATATATATATATATCTAATTGGATGTAGGGGAGCATGAACCATTATTGTTGACATTACCCTTGAGGTAAAAGGTTGTGGGGCAAAACTATAAGCCCCTATCTTTCTCTGTGTCCGATTAAAACTTCATAACCACAAGTATTGCGTGAGTGTTAGCAATTATGAAGGACTAAATGATAGTTGAGTATGTGGACTTGCTTTTTAGCTCTGACATAGACTCTTTCCGATGTTATGATAAATTGCAATTGTTTCAATGACTGAGATTATAGTTTGTCGGAGCCCAATAAGGTTTATGATTTATACATTTGCATTGCGAATAGATCATCACTTGAACATAAGTAATCATATGAAAAAAATCTATATATGTTACTGTTATGAGAATAATCATGATTCCTTCATGTCCGTATTTTATTTTTATCGACGCCTCTACCTCTAAACATGAGGACATATTTATTGTTATCAGCTTTTCGCTTGAGGACAAGCAAGGTCTAAGCTTGGGGGAGTTGATACATCCATTTTGCATCATGCTTTTATATCGATATTTATTGTATTATGGACTATTATTTCACTTTATGTCACAATACTTATGGCTATTCTCTCTTATTTTACAAGGTTTACATAAGGAGGGAGAATGCCGGCAGCTGGAATTCTGGGCTGGAAAAGGAGCAAATATTAGAGACCTATTCTCTGCAACTCCAAAAGTCCTGAAACTCCACGGAACATCTTAAAATAAATAAAGAAAAATCCTCGCCAAAGATGAAGGCCAGGGTGCCCACACCCTGCTCACGAGGGTGAGGGGCGCGCCCCCTACCTCGTGGGCCCCCTGGTGGCTCTCTGATGTCCATCTTCTCCTATATGAAGTCTTTCGATGATAAAAAATAGCAAGGAACTTTTCGGGACGAGACTCCGCCGCCACGAGGCGGAACCTTGGCGGAACCAATCTAGAGCTCCGGCAGAGCTGTTCTGCCGGGGATACTTCCCTCCGGGAGGGGGAAATCATCACCATCGTCATCACCAACGCTCCTCTCATCGCGAGAGGGCAATCTCCATCTCCATCAACATCTTCACCAGCACCATCTCATCTCCAAACCCTAGTTCATCTCTTGTATCCAATTCTTGTCTCAAAGTCCGGGATTGGTGCTAGTAGGTTGCTAGTAGTGTTGATTACTCCTTGTAGTTGATGCTAGTTGGTTTATTTGGTGGAAGATCATATGTTCAGATCCTATATGCATATTATTACCCCTCTGATTATGAACATGAATATGCATTGTGAGTAATTACGTTTGTTCCTGAGGACAAGGGAGAAGTCTTGCTATTAGTAGTCATGTGCATTTGGTATTCATTTGAAATTTTGAAAAGATGTATGTTGTCTAGCCTCTAGTGGTGTTATGTGAACGTCGACTACATAACACTTCACCATTATTTGGGCCTAGAGGAAGGCATTGGGAAGTAATAAGTAGATGATGGGTTGCTAGAGTGACAGAAGCTTAAACTTAGTTTATGCGTTGCTTCATAAGGGGCTGATTTGGATCCATATGTTTCATGCTATGGTTAGGTTTACCTTAATACTTTTGTTGTAGTTGCGGATGCTTGCAATAGAGGTTAATCATAAGTGGGATCCTTGTTCAAGTAAGAACGCACCCAAGCACCGGTCCACCCACATATCAAATTATCAAAGTATCGAACGCGAATCATATGAACGTGATGAAAACTAGCTTGACGATATTCCCATGTGTCCTCGGGAGCGCTTTTCCTATTATAAGAGTTTGTTCCGGCTTGTCCTTTGCTACAAAAGGATTGGGCCACCTTGCTGCACTTTATTTACTTTTGTTACTTGTTGCTCGTTACAATTTATCTTATCACAAAACTATCTGTTACCACTTATTTTAGTACTTGCAGAGAATACCTTGCTGAAAACCGCTTATCATTTCCTTCTACTCCTCGTTGGGTTCGACACTCTTACTTATCGAAAGGACTATGATAGATCCCCTATACTTGTGGGTCATCAGGAACCCAAGGGAAAAAAGGCTAGGTGGCGAATGGTAAAACCAAGGTTGGTCCTTGCTGGAGGAGTTTTATTCAAGGCGAACTATCAAGGGGTTCCCATTATAACCCAACCATGTAAGGAACGCAAAATCAAGGAACATAACACCAGTATGACAGAAACTAGGGTGGCAAGAGTGGAACAAAACACCAAGCATAAGGCCAAGCCTTCCACCCTTTACCAAGTGTATAGATGCATTAAAGTAGACAAGATATAATAGTGATATCCCAACAATAAACATGTTCCAACAAGGAAAAAACTCCAATCTTCACCTGCAACTAGGAACGCTATAAGAGGGGCTGAGCAAAGCGGTAACATAGCCAAACAACGGTTTGCTAGGACAAGGTGGGTTAGAGGTTTGACATGGCAATATGGGAGGCATGATAAAGCATGTGGTAGGTATCGTAGCATAGGCATAGCAATTGAGCGAGCATCTAGCAAGCAAAGATAGAAGTGATTTCGAGGGTATGGTCATCTTGCCTGCAAAGTTCTCCGAGTTGACGTAAGCTTGATCCTCGTAAGCGTACTCAACGGATTCCTCGATCACGTACTCGTCTCCCGGCTCTATCCAAAGCAAGAACACAAGCAAAGGGAACCACGATCAACCACGGTGCAATGCGCAAGAAACATGATGCAAAACATGGCATGGTATGCGGGATGTGATATGCAATGCATATGCGTGCTTCGGAAAGGAAAGATTGTACCAGGCCTCAACTTGGCAAACCAAGAGTGCCGCTGGAAAGATGAGTTGATTTCGGTCGAAATCGATATAAAGATCACCGGAATCGGATGCACGGTTTGCAAATGGCAAGCAAAACAATAGTGGCACCAATCTGCGATTAACAGCACGATGCCATCTAAATGCATCAAGAGAAATAAGCTACTGCACTCTAACATAGCAACAAAGCAGATGGCAGTGATCCACTCAAGATGCTTGACAAAAGATGAACACTGAGCTACGGCTAATTCACACAATAATAGGTTCAAACAAGCATGGCAAAAGTGCAAAAGATATCAGGTTCGCAGACTTAGTGAAAATAACATGATGTCAGGATTTAACATCAGGAAGCAATGTTTAGAGCAAGATAACAACATGCTACAGGAACATATCATGGCAAACCAAGGCATGGCATGAAGCTACTCAAAGCATATAACAAAAGTCCCTTACTGACCATAAGCCAAAAGGGATCAGAAAATACAAAGGCAACCATGTAAACATAGCAAGTTTTGTTTACAGATTCAGACTTAACAGAAAACTGGAACATGGCAAAAACAGAGTTACGTAGGCATGTTTGCGAGCTCGATGCACTCAACACAAGGAATTGCATGACAAACTAAGCATACACCCAGCAAGAAGACATGATCAATAAGCTAACCATGGCAAGAACACCCTCATAGCATGCATGGAACAACTACAACAACCTCGACAAAATTGATTGACACATAAACAATCTGCCAGGAACATTTTATAGTAAAAGTAGAGCAAGATTGAGTCATGCTAGGGTACTCCATAATTACAAACAAAGACATGGATGGATAGAGCACAACAATATCTCAAAACCATCCTTACTGAACATGCTCAAAATAGGCATGGATCACTCTGTAGCAACAAGAATACATGGCATAAAAATATCATCAGGGAAATGACTTAGAAGAATTCTAAGTCCCTGAAATCAGCAACATCACGAGAGCTACTTTGCATGCTTGTGCTAGTCACCACATTGACCACACAAATACATGGCATACACCCCTGTAAAGATGGCATGGCATATAACAAAACACATGTAGGGCTCAAGTTCATAAGAGGCACACATTAAACATGGCAAAAATGACAAATGTCCATAATCTGTCAAGATGAACTCAAATGAACATGGTGCAATGGAATGAAATGAAGTGCACATCCAGGCGAACAATTTGATATGCTACACGCCCAAAATAGAGTTACGGATGCAAAGTTATGACAAGATGAAGAATGCTAAAAAATATTGGGGACTTAGGGCAAAACGAGGTCAACCCTAATTTCTGATCTGGATCTAAGGCACGCTTCACGAGGTTTGACGGAGCTCCTCGCCGGAGTTGATGGAGCGGTGGCCGGAGTCGGTGGACTGGCCGGATCCGGCGGGGAGGAGGGAGATGGCCGGAGCCGGAGATGGTGAACGGCGCGAGGCGGCGCTCCGCGGCGGCGAGGGCGGCGGCCGCGGCGGACGGCGAGCGGCGACCCGACGAGCTGGTGGCGGCCGGTGATGGCGGCGGTGGCCGGCAGCGAAGGAGGTGGCGAGGCGGTGCGGGAGGAGACGAACCGGGCGGCGGGGGCGGCGCGCGGGCCGGTAGGGCCCCGCCTGGGCCCCGGCGGGCCGGCGCGCGGGTCGGACGGCGAAGTGGGTGTGGCGCCCCGACGAATGGTGCGATGACACGTGGCGGTGGAGAGGGGGGCGGATACGTCCGGCCGATGGGGAAGAAGCGTCCGGCGCCGGCGGGGAAGAAAAATTAGGGTTCATCCGCAAATTTCCGGGGGGATGCACCTATTTATAGATAGGAGCTAGGAGACTCCAAATTGAGCACGATTTTCGGCCACGCGATCGTGATCGAACGACCGAGAGGATGGAGGAGATTTAGGTGGGTTTTGGGCCACTTTAGAGAGGTGTTGGGATGCAACACACACGAGGCATTTTCGGTTCCTCGGTTAACCGTTGGAGTATCAAACGAAGTCCAAATGGCACGAAACTTGACAGGCGGTCTACCGGTAGTATACCAAGGCCGCTTGGCAAGTCTCGGTCCAATCCGAGAACGTTTAACACTTGCACACAAAAAGAGGCAAAACGGGACGCCGGAGAACATAGGAACGCCAGAATGCAAAACAGACAACGGGGAAAATGCTCGGATGCATGAGACGAACACATATGCAAATGCGATGCACATGATGACATGATATGAGATGCATGACAAGACAAAATGCAAAACAAAGACGAAACCCAACAACGAGGAATATCATAACTTAGTGCCGAAAATGGCAAGAGTTGGAATACAAATATGGCAAGTTACATATGGGTGTTACAACACTCCACCACTACGAAAGGATTTCGTCCCGAGATCTAGGACTGGAAAAACTCCGGATATTCGGAACGGAGGTGGTCCTCACGTTCCCAGGTGGCTTCACGGTCAGAATGACGTTACGACTTCACTTTCAGGAATTTGATAGACTTGTTGCGAGTCTTGCGCTCAGTTTCTTCAAGAATAGCAACGGGATGCTCATGATAAGACATGTCTTCTTGGAGATCAATGTCTTCGAAGTTGATGGTGCGGTCAGGAGTCTTGAAACACTTGCGAAGCTGAGACACGTGAAACACGTCGTGCACGTTTGCGAAGTTGGATGGAAGCTCAAGTTGATAGGCAAGATTGCCTCTTTTGCCAATGATTTTGAAAGGACCCATGTATCTAGGTGTTGGGGAACGTAGTAATTTCAAAAAAATTCCTACGCACACGGAAGATCATGGTGATGCATAGCAACGAGAGGGAAGAGTGTTGTCCACGTACCCTCGTAGACCGAAAGAGGAAGTGTTAGCACAACGCGGTTGATGTAGTCGTACGTCTTCACGATCCGACCGATAAAGTACCGAATGCACCTCGTAGAATGAAAGCGGAAGCGTTAGCACAACGCGGTTGATGTAGTCATACGTCTTCACGATCCGACCGATCAAGTACCGAACGCACGGCACCTCCAAGTTCTGCACACATTCAACTCGATGACGTCCCTCAAACTCCGATCTAGCCGAGCTTTGAGGGAGAGTTCCGTCAGCACGACGGCGTGGTTACGATGATGATGTTCTAGTGATGCAGGGCTTCACCTAAGCACCGCTACGATATGACCGAGGTGGATTATGGTGGAGGGGGGAACCGCACACGGCTAAGAGATCAAGAGATCAATTGTTGTGTCTTTGGGGTGCCCCCTGCCCCCGTATATAAAGGAGTGGAGGAGGGGGAGGGCCGGTCCTCTCTATGGCGCGCCCTAGGGGAGTCCTACTCCCACCGGGAGTAGGATTCCCCCTTTCCTAGTAGAACTAGGAACCCTTCCAAGTAGTAGGAGTAGGAGGGAAGGAAAGGGAAGGGAAAAGGAGAAGGAAGGAAGGGGGCGCCCCCTCCCTAGTCCAATTCGGATCAGCCCATGGGGAGGGGTGCGACCACCCTTTGAGGCCTTTCTCTCCTTTACCGTATGGCCCATTAAGTCCCAATACGAATTCCCGTAACTCCCCGGTACTCCCGAAAATACCCGAATCACTCGGAACCTTTCCGATGTCCGAATATAGTTGTCCAATATATCGATCTTTACGTCTCGACCATTTGGAGACTCCTCGTCATGTCCCTAATCTCATCCGGGACTCCGAACTCCTTCGGTACATCAAAACACATAAACTCATAATATAACCGTCATCGAACTTTAAGCGTGCGGACCCTACGGGTTCGAGAACTATGCAGACATGACCGAGACACGTCTCCGGTCAATAACCAATAGCGGAACCTGAATGTTCATATTGGCTCCTACATATTCTACGAAGATCTTTATCGGTCAAACCGCATAACAACATACGTTGTTCCCTTTGTCATTGGTATGTTACTTGCCCGAGATTCAATCGTCGGTATCTCAATACCTAGTTCAATCTCGTTACCGGCAAGTCTCTTTACTCGTTCCGTAATACATCATCCTGCAACTAACTCATTAGTTGCAATGCTTGCAAGGCTTATAGTGATGTGCACTACCGAGTGGGCCCAGAGATACCTCTCCGACAATCGGAGTGACAAATCCTAATCTCGAAATACGCCAACCGAACAAGTACCTTCGGAGACACATGTAGAACACCTTTATAATCACCCAGTTACGTTGTGATGTTTGGTGGCACACAAAGTGTTCCTCCGGTAAACGGGAGTTGCATAATCTCATAGTCATAGGAACATGTATAAGTCATGAAGAAAGCAATAGCAACAAACTAAACGATCGTGTGCTAAGCTAACGGAATGGGTCAAGTCAATCACATCATTCTTCTAATGATGTGATCCCGTTAATCAAATGACAACTCATGTCTATGGTTAGGAAACATAACCATCTTTGATCAATGAGCTAGTCAAGTAGAGGCATACTAGTGACACTCTGTTTGTCTATGTATTCACACATGTATTATGTTTCAGGTTAATACAATTCTAGGATGAATAATAAACATTTATCATGATATAAGGAAATAAATAATAACTTTAATATTGCCTCTAGGGAATATTTCCTTCAGTCTCCCACTTGCACTAGAGTCAATAATCTAGTTCACATCGCCATGTGATTTAATACTAGTAGTTCACATCACCATGTGATTAACACCCATAGTTCACATCGACATGTGACCAACACCCAAAGGGTTTACTAGAGTCAATAATCTAGTTCACATCGCTATGTGATTAACATCCAAACAGTACTAAGGTGTGATCATGTTTTGCTTGTGAGAGAAGTTTAGTCAACGGGTCTGCCACATTCAGATCCGTAAGTATTTTGCAAATTTCTATGTCAACAATGCTTTGCACGGAGCTACTCTAGCTAATTTCTCCCACTTTCAATATGTATCCTGATTGAGATTTAGAGTCATCTGGATCAGTGTCAAAATTTGCATCGACGTAACCCTTTACGACGAACCTTTTTGCCACCTCCATAATCGAGAAACATATCCTTATTCCACCAAGGATAATTTTGACTGCTGTCTAGTGATCTACTCCTAGATCACTATTGTACTCCCTTGCCAAAAACAGTGTAGGGTATACAATAGATTTGGTACACAGCATGACATACTTTATAGAACCTATGGCCAAGGCATTGGGAATGACTTTCATTCTCTTTCTATCTTCTGCCGTGGTCGGGCTTTGAGTCATACCCAATTTCACACCTTTTAACACACGCAAGAACTCTTTCTTTGACTATTCCATTTTGAACTACTTCAAAAACTTGTCAAGGTATGTACTCATTGAAAACTTATCAAGCGTCTTGATCTATCTCTATAGATCTTGATGCTCAATATGTAAGCAGCTTCACCGAGGTCTTTCTTTGAAAAACTCCTTTCAAACACTCCTTTATGCTTTGCAGAATAATTCTACATTATTTCCGATCAACAATATGTCATTCACATATACTTATCAGAAATGTTGTAGTGCTCCCACTCACTTTCTTGTAAATACAGGCTTCACCGCAAGTCTGTATAAACTATATGCTTTGATCAACTTATCAAAGCGTATATTCCAACTCCGAGATGCTTGCACCAGTCCATAGATGGATCGCTGGAGCTTTGCATATTTTGTTAGAACCTTTAGGATTGACAAAACCTTCTGGTTGCATCATATACAACTCTTCTTTAATAAATCCATTAAGGAATGCAGTTTTGTTTATCCATTTGCCAGATTTCATAAAATGCGGTAATTGCTAACATGATTATGACAGACTTAAGCATATATACGAGTGAGAAACTCTTATCGTAGTCAACACCTTGAACTTGTCGAAAACCTTTTGCGACAATTCTAGCTTTGTAGATAGTAACACTACTATCAGCGTCCGTCTTCCTCTTGAAGATCCATTTATTTTCTATGGCTTGCTGATCAACGGGCAAGTCAACCAAAGTCCACACTTTGTTCTCATACATGGATCCCATCTTAGATTTTATGGCCTCAAGCCATTTCGTGGAATCTGGGCTCATCATCGCTTCCTTATAGTTCGTAGGTTCGTCATGGTCATGACCTCCAGAACAGGATTACCGTACCACTCTGGTGCGGATCTCACTCTGGTTTACCTACGAGGTTCGGTAGTAACTTGATCTGAAGTTACATAATCATCATCATTAGCTTCCTCACTAATTGGTGTAGTAGTCACAGGAACAGATTTCTGTGATGAACTACTTTCCAATAAGGGAGCAGGTACAGTTACCTCATCAAGTTCTACTTTCCTCCCACTCACTTCTTTCGAGAGAAACTCCTTCTCTAGAAAGGATCTATTCTCAGCAACAAATTTGCCTTCGGATCTGTGATAGAAGGTGTACCCAACAATTTCGTTCGGGTATCCTATGAAGATGCACTTCTCCGATTTGGGTTCAAGCTTACCAGTTTGAAACTTTTTCACATAAGCATCGCCACCCCAAACTTTAAGAAACGACAATTTGGTTTCTTGCCAAACCACAGTTCATAAGGCGTCGTCTCAACAGATTTCGATGGTCCCCTATTTAACGTGAATGTAGCTGTCTCTAATGCATAACCCCAACACGATAGTGGTAAATCGGTAAGAGACATCATAGATTGCACTATATCAAAAAACTACAGTTATGACGTTCGGACACACCATTACGCTATGGTGTTCCAGGTGGCATGAGTTTGTGAAACTATTCCACATTGTTTTAATTGAAGACCAAACTCGTAACTCAAATATTCGCCTCTGTGATTAGATCGTAGAAACTTTATTTTCTTGTTATGTTGATTTTCTACTTCACTATGAAATTCTTTAAACTTTTCAAATGTTTCAGACTTATGTTTCTTTAAGTAGATATACCCATATCTGCTCAAATCATCTATGAAGGTCAGAAAATAACGATACCCTCAGCGAGCCTCAACACTCATCGGACCTCATACATCAGTATGTATTATATCCAATAAGTCAGTTGCTCGCTCCATTGTTCTAGAGAACGGAGTCTTAGTCATCTTTGCCCATGAGGCATGGTTCGCAAGCATCATCTGATTCATAATCAAAAAAGCCCATCAGCATGGATTTTCTTCATGCACTTTACACCAATATGACCTAAACGACAGTGCCACAAATAAGTTGCATTATCATTATTAACTTTGCATCTTTTGGCTTCAATATTATGAATATGTGTATCACTACGATCGAGATTCAACAAACCATTTTCATTGGGTGTATAACCATAGAAGGTTTTATTCATGTAAACAGAATAACAATTATTCTTAACTTAAATGAATAACCGTATTGCAATATACATGATCAAACCATATTCATGCTCAACGCAAACACCAAATAACTCTTATTTAGGTTCAACACTAATCCCGAAAGTATAGGGAGTGTGCGATGATGATCATATCATTCTTGGAACTACTTCCAACACACATCATCACTTCACCCTTAACTAGTCTCTGTTCATTCTGCAACTCTTGTTTCAAGTTACTACTCTTAGCAACTGAACTAGTATCAAATACCGAGGGGTTGCTATAAACACTACTAAAGTACACATCAATAACATGTATATTCAATATACCTTTGTTCACCTCGCCATCCTTCTTATCCGCCATATACTTGGGGCAGTTCCGCTTCTAGTGACTAGTCCCTTTGTAGTAGAAGCACTCAGTCTCAGGCTTAGGTCCAGACTTGGGCTTCTTCACTTGAGCAGCAACTTGCTTGCCGTTCTTCTTGAAGTTCCCTTTCTTCCCTTTGCCCTTTTTGAAACTAGTGCTCTTTGTCAACCATCAACACTTGATGCTTTTCTTGATTTCTACCTTCGTCGATTTCAGCATCACAAAGAGCTTGAGAATTACTTTTGTCATCCCTTGCATAGTATAGTTCATCACTAAGTTCTAGTAACTCGGTGATAGTGACTAGAGAACTTTGTCAATTACTCTCTTATCTGGAAGATTAACTCCCACTTGATTCAAGCAATTGTAGTACTCAGACAATCTGAGCACATGCTCACTGGTTGAGCTATTCTCCTCCATCTTGTAGGCAAAGTACTGTCAGAGGTCTCATACCTCTCGACATGGGCATGAGTATGAAATACCAATTTCAACTCTTGGAACATCTTATATGCTCCATGGCATTCAAAACATCTTTGAAGCCCCGATTCTAAGCCGTTAAGCATGGTGCACTAAACTATCAAGTAGTCATCATATTGAGCTAGCTAAATGTTCATAACGTCTGCATCTGCTCCTGCAATAGGTCAGTCACCTAGCAGTGCATCAAGGACATAATTCTTCTGTGCAGCAATGAGGATAAACCTCAGATCACGGACCCAGTCCGCATCATTGCTACTATCATATTTCAACTTAGTTTTCTCTAGGAACATATCTAAAATAAAACAGGGGAGCTAAACGCGAGCTATTGATCTACAACATAGATATGCTAATACTAACAGGACTAAGTTCATGATAAATTTAAGTTCAATTAATCATATTACTTGAGAACACCCACTTAGAAAGACATCCCTCTAATCTTCTAAGTGATCACGTGATCCAAATCAACTAAACCATAACCGATCATCACGTGAAATGGAGTAGTTTTCAATGGTGGACATCACTATGTTGATCATATCTACTATATGATTCACGCTCGACCTTTCGGTCTCAGTGTTCCGAGGCCATATCTGCATATGCTAGGCTCGTCAAGTTTAACCTGAGTATTCTGCGTGTGCAAAACTGGCTTGCACCCGTTGTAGATGGACGTAGAGCTTATCACACCCGATCATCACGTGGTGTCTGGGCACGACGAACTTTGGCAACGGTGCATACTCAGGGAGAACACTTCTTATCTTGAAATTTAGTGAGAGATAATCTTATAAAGCTACCATCGAACTAAGCAAAATAAGATGCATAAAAGATAAACATCACATGCAATCAAAATATGTGACATGATATGGCCATCATCATCTTGTGCCTTTCATCTCCATCTCCAAAGCATCGTCATGATTTCCATCGTCACCGGCATGACACCATGATCTCCATCATCTTGATCTATATCAATGTGTCGTCACATGGTCGTCTCGCCAACTATTGCTCTTGCAACTATTGCTATCGCATAGCGATAAAGTAAAGCAATTATTTGGTGCTGGCATCTTATGCAATAAACAGACAACCATAAGGCTTCTGCCAGTTGCCGATAACTTCAACAAAACATGATCATCTTATACAACAACTTATATCTCATCACGTCTTGACCATATCACATCACAACATGCCCTACAAAAACAAGTTAGACGTCCTCTACTTTGTTGTTGCAAGTTTTACGTGGCTGCTACGGGCTTAGCAAGAACTGTTCTTACCTACGCATCAAAACCACAACGATAGTTTGTCAAGTTGGTGCTGTTTTAACCTTCGCAAGGACCAGGCGTAGCCACACTCGGTTCAACTAAAGTTGGAGAAACTGACACCCGCTAGTCACCTATGTGCATAGCACGGCGGTAAAACCAGTCTCGCGTAAGTGTACGGGTAATGTCGGTCCGGGCCGCTTCATCCAACAATACCACCAAACCAAAGTATGACATGCTGGTGAGCAGTATGACTTATATCGCCCACAACTCACTTGTGTTCTACTCATGCATATGACATCTACGCATAAAACCTGGCTCTGATACCACTGTTGGGGAACGTAGTAATTTCAAAAAATTCCTACGCACACGCAAGATCATGGTGATGCATAGCAACGAAGCGTAGTACTGAATGCACCTCGTAGACCAAAAGCGGAAGCATTAGCACAACATGGTTGATGTAGTCGTACTTCTTCACGATCTGACTGATCAAGTACCGAACGCACGGCACCTCCAAGTTCTGCACACGTTCAACTCGATGACATCCCTCGAACTCCAATCCAGCCGAGCTTTGAGGGAGAGTTCTGTCAGCACGACAGGTGGTGACGATGATGATGTTCTATCGATGCAGGGCTTCGCCTAAGCACGCTACGATATGATCGAGGTGGATTATGGTGGAGGGGGGCACCGCACATGGCTAAGAGATCAAGAGATCAATTGTTGTGTCTTTGGGGTGCCCCCTGCCCTCGTATATAAAGGAGTGGAGGAGGGGGAGGGCCGGCCCTCTCTATGGCGCGCCCTAGGGGAGTCCTACTCCCACCGGGAGTAGGATTCCCCTTTTCCTAGTAGAACTAGGAACCCTTCCAAGTAGTAGGAGTAGGAGGGAAGGAAAGGGAAGGGAAAAGGAGAAGGAAGGAAGGGGGCGCCCCCCCTCCCTAGTCCAATTCGGACCAGCTCATGGGGGGGGGGTGCGGCCACCCTTTGAGGCCTTTCTCTCCTTTCCCGTATGGCCCATTAAGGCCCAATACGAATTCCCGTAACTCCCCGGTACTCCCGAAAATACCCGAATCACTCGGAACCTTTCCGATGTCCGAATATAGTCGTCCAATATATCGATCTTTACGTCTCGACCATTTGGAGACTCCTCGTCATGTCCCCGATCTCATCCGGGACTCCGAACTCCTTCGGTACATCAAAACACATAAACTCATAATATAACCGTCATCGAACTTTAAGCGTGCGGACCCTACGGGTTCGAGAACTATGTAGACATGACCGAGACACATCTCCGGTCAATAACCAATAGCAGAACCTGGATGTTCATATTGGCTCCTACATATTCTACGAAGATCTTTATCGGTCAAACCGCATGACAACATACATTGTTCCCTTTGTCATTGGTATGTTACTTGCCCGAGATTCAATCATCGGTATCTCAATACCTAGTTCAATCTCGTTACCGGCAAGTCTCTTTACTCATTCCGTAATGCATCATCTCATAACTAACTCATTAGTTGCAATGCTTGCAAGGCTTATAGTGATGTGCATTACCGAGTGGGCCCAGAGATACCTCTCCGACAATCGGAGTGACAAATCCTAATCTCGAAATATGCCAACCCAACAAGTACCTTCGGAGACACCTGTAGAGCACCTTTATAATCACCCAGTTACGTTGTGACGTTTGGTGGCACACAAAGTGTTCCTCCGGTAAATGGGAGTTGCATAATCTCATAGTCATAGGAACATGTATAAGTCATGAAGAAAGCAATAGCAACAAACTAAACGATCGTGTGCTAAGCTAACGGAATGGGTCAAGTCAATTGCATCATTCTCTTAATGATGTGATCCCATTAATCAAATGACAACTCATGTCTATGGTTAGGAAACATAACCATCTTTGATCAAGGAGCTAGTCAAGTAGAGGCATACTAGTGACACTCTGTTTGTCTATGTATTCACACATGTATTATGTTTCCGGTTAATACAATTCTAGCATGAATAATAAACATTTATCATGATATAAGGAAATAAATAATAACTTTATTATTGCCTCTAGGGCATATTTCCTTCACTAGGGGCAGCTTCCCTTTGATACCGAAGCGACGAGTACCTTTCATTGGAGAGATGCGTAGGTAGACATGGTCTCCGATCTCGAAAACCAAGTCACGATGCTTGCTATCATAGCAACTCTTATGGCGTGATTGCGCGGCTTTGAGATTTTCACGAATGACTTTGCACATTTCTTCAGCCTCTGTGATCAAGTCATTGCCAAGAAGTTGGCGTTCACCAGTCTCTGACCAATTAAGAGGAGTACGACACTTTCTGCCATAGAGAATCTCGAATGGGGCCTTGCCCAAACTCGCTTGGAAGCTGTTGTTGTAGGAGAACTCGTCATATGGAAGACAATTTTCCCACTTCATACTGAAAGAAATGACACATGCCCTGAGCATATCTTCAAGAATTTGATTGACTCGCTCGACTTGGCCACTAGTTTGAGGATGAAAGGCTGTGCTGAAGCGAATGTTGGTGCCCATGGCCTTCTGAAAGGAGTCCCAGAACTTAGAGGTGAAGATGCTTCCATGATCTGAAGATATCAACTGCAGAATGCAGTGCAGAGAGACAATCCTGGAGGTATATAACTCTGCCAACTGAGCTGCTGTGATAGATTCTTTGATAGGAAGAAAATGAGCCACTTTAGTGAGCTTGTCGATGACAACGAAGATAGCATCATTGCCACGCTTGGACTTGGGAAATCCAGTCATGAAGTCCATCTCAATATGGTCAAACTTCCATTCTAGAATGGCAAGAGGTTGGAGGAGACCAGCTGGTCGTTAGTGTTCTGCCTTCACTCTTCTGCAGACACCACATTCATTCATGAACTGAGCAATCTCGCACTTCATTTGAGTCCACCAATACGACTGCTTGAGGTCATGGTACATCTTTGTACTCCCCGGGTGAATAGAGAGGAGTGAATTGTGAGCCTCGTTCATAATGACTTTACGAAGGTCACCCTTACGAACAACAATGCGATCCTCGAAGAATAGAGTATTCTTGTCATCAACGCGATATCACTTGTACTTGGGTTGGCTCTTGGCAATCCCGATCTTCACCTTCTTCACCATAGCATCAAGAAGTTGAGCCTCACGAATCTGATCTTCCAAAGTAGGAGAGACTTGGAGGTTGGCAAGGAATCCTTGAGGAACAACTTGGAGATTAAGTTTGCGGAAAGCTTCACAAAGCTCTGGTTGGTAGGGCTTGAGAATCAAACTGTTGCAGTAAGCCTTTCTGCGCAATGCGTCAGCAATTACATTGGCCTTGCCTGGAGTGTATTCAATACTCGGATTATACTCTTGAATCATTTCGACCCAACGAGTCTGCCTGAGGTTGAGGTTGGGCTGAGTGAAGATATACTTGAGACTCTTATGATCATTGAAGATGTCCACTTTTCTTCCCAACAAGAGATGTCGCCATGTTAAAAGAGCATGGACAACTGCCACCAACTCGAGGTCATGAGTGGGGTAGTTCTTTTCATTGGGCTTCAACTGGCGAGAGGTATAGGCCACAACTTTCTTCTCTTGCATCAACACATCACCGAGACCTTGAAGGGAAGCATCACAGAAAACTTTGAATGGTTTGGATTCATTAGGAGGAGTCAGAACTGGAGCTATGACTAACTTCTCTTTGAGGGTGTTGAAAGCGATGTCACATTCAGGCGACCAGACATACTTCACATGCTTTTGAAGGAGGTTAGAAAGATGCTTCGCGATCTTAGAGAAATTCTCAACGAACCTTCGATAATAGCTTGCGAGTCCAAGGAAGCTGCGGAGTTGCTTCACATTCTGAGGCAGTTCCCAATTCACAATTGCAGACACCTTCTCAGGATTAGCAGCTATGCCCTTGGTGGAGATGATATGCCCAAGGTAGAGAACCTCATCAAACCAAAACTCGCACTTTGAAAACTTCGCATAGAACTGATCTTCTCTGAGTTTATCCAGCACCAATCTCAAGTGTTTGGCATGATCCTCCTTGTTCTTGGAAAAGACCAAAATGTCATGGAGATAGACCAAGACGAAGTCATTTGTGTAAGGGTTGAAGATGAAGTTCATAATGCGAGAGAATGTTGGAGGAGCATTGACAAGGCCGAAAGACATGACAATGTATTCATATGAACCATAGCTTGTTCTGAATGCTGTCTTGGGGATATCTTGTTCACGAATGCGAATCTGATGATAGCCCATACGGAGGTCAAGCTTGGAGAATACTTGAGCACCTTTGAGTTGTTCAAAAAGCTCGTTGATGTTGGGAAGTGGGTACTTGTTCTGTATGGTCTTCTTGTTCAATGGACGGTAGTCGACACAAAGTCGGTCTGTTCCATCCTTCTTCTTGACAAAAAGAACACCACAACCCCATGGAGAAGAACTTGGTCGGATGAGACCCATACGCTCTTGAATATCGAGTTGTTTCTTCAGCTCCTTCAACTCTTCAGGTCCAAGCTTGTAAGGACGTTTGCAAACAGGTTCCGTGCCAGGCTCAAGATCAATAACGAATTCAACTAGCCGGTGAGGAGGCATTCCTGGAAGCTCTTCTGGAAAGACGTCTTGATATTCACAAACGACTGGAATCTGAGAGATGGCATCCAACTCGCCCTTCTCATTGAGAGAAAACAGTCGAATGGTATCATCACGAGCGGCAAAGACGATTACATCCTCAGACGAATGTGTCAATTGAATCTGCCTGGCAGCACAATCAAGCTGAGCCTTGTGCTTAGAAAGCTAGTCCATTCCAAGAATAAGATCAATATCCGAGTCACCAAGAACAATAGGAGAAGCTAGAAATTTGTAGTCGCCCAACATGATAGTAACATCCGAGACGCAGATATTAGCTGTCATTTGCTTGCCCGGGGACACAATTGATAAAGATCTTGGCAAATGTTGATAATCGCACTCATACTTTGATGCAAAAGGTTTAGAAATGAAACAATGCGATGCACCAATATCAAAAAGGACTTTTGAAGGAACATCGTTAACAGGAAGGTTACCCATGATAACTTCTGACGAGTCCTCTGCCTGAGCTGTGTTCATCAAGTTTACCTTGGCATGCTTGGGATTATGCTTGACCACTGCGGTGCTGGCAGATCTCACAGGAGGAGGAGGCGGAAGACTCCTCTGGTTGAAGCATTCGTTTGCATAGTGACCCTTCTGCTGACACTTGTTGCATGTGACCTCTGAAAGCGGATGGTGATACAGAGCACTTGATCTTGGAGCATGAGATGAAGTCTTGTTCTGAAAGCCTGGGTTGGGTGGGTGGGAAGATCCATTGCCACCTTTGCTCTTCTGCTGATAAGGCTGACAGAACGGAGGAGGAGGAGGAGGCAACCAATACTTTTGCTGCTTAGCTACCACTTGAGTTGAGGAAGAAGGAGTTGCATCCCTGACTCTCTTCTTAGAAGCATCGCACTTGAGCTAAGCAGCCTATTGTTTCAATGCCATGTTGTAGAATTCGTCATACTTCTTCGGCTCAAAAAGCACAAGAGCTAGTTGCAGATCTTCTCTGAGGCCACCTCTGAACTGATAAATCATGCTCTTCTCGTCAGGGACATCTTGCTTAGCGAAACGAGCGAGCTTCTGGAACATGATGTTGTACTGGTAAACAGACAAGCTGCCTTGCTTCAGATTGCAGAACTCCTCACGCTTGCTCTCAACAACACTCTGAGGAATGTGGTGAGCTTTGAAGTCTTGGCGGAATTCCTCCCAGGTAATCACACGACCTCCTCTGGAATCTTTGTATTGCTGATACCACTCTGCAGCTTGGTCTTTGAGTTGGAACGAAGCAAACTTGACAAAGTCCTCAAGCCTGACGTTGCTGAACTCGAAATGCTTGCAGATATCCACGAGCCAATCATCAGCGTTTGTGGCCTCGACACAGTTACTGAAAGTCTTTGGCTGGTTAGCGAGGAACTGGTTGAGTGTAGCAAACTGATTCTGATTGTTGCCATGGCCTTGATTTCCTTGGTTGCGCTCTTGCAAGAGTTGCATGAGCATCTGCGTGTTGGCATTGGTAGCGGCCATCACAGCTTGCCATGCCTCCGGAGGTGGAGGTGGTGGCGGCGGATCCGAATTCAGACGCATTGGAGGAGCCATCCTAAAGAGGGTGACATCCGTTAGCATCTTGAAAGACATATATTCAAGCTGAATCAAATGGATCGAAATTGCAACATATAGTCTCAACATTCGAACAAGAATGAACGAATGAATTCCAAATTAAATGGTCACACTTCCATAAATTGAGAAGCGACTTAGATAGAGGTAGATGAATAAAACAATAAGGTACGTACATGAACAAATACTTGGTAAGGATTACCCAATCACAAACCAAATATTCGCGGAAGAAATACTAGAGCTACATGAATTCCCACCTATGAAACTCCCGAATTTTTCTGGTTATGCAATCAGGTGTTGGGGATACAGGGGAAGCATAATATCTCACCCAAAACTAGCAAATCCTACATCCAGTTGTATCCATCCTTCAACACATAACCAAGAAACTTTCAGAAATCATTTACCTCAACCTTCGAAAAGCATCCATTATACGAGTTATGGCAATACTCCCGAACTCCAGCCCCAGTACTGGGTGGCGTCGAGGTTATCTCACCAACAACTACATAAAAGAGATTTTCGATGTCGGCGAAACTCAGGTATTCCAGAACTACAACGATAAAATTGTGACGACAACACCTCGGAGCTCAACTCCCTGGGACACCGCCACAACCCCTAAATGTCAGGAGGCACCAAGAACAATGTTCTCGTCACAAAACCATCGGAATGATTCCAAGATACCCGCGTGATCCTAAATTTCTTTAGTGAAATTTGAGAAGATAAGAGTCAAAACTCTACGTCAGGATGCCTCACCAGAGCGACGAAGGGACCGAGGAGTAAAAAGAATCCTACTCTCCGATATATATAATCCTAAAAGACTCAAAACATTTTTCTAGACTCAACAACGCCAGCGATTCGATCAAGCAGGGGGCTCCTAAGTCGGGGAAGGCTCTGATTACCAACTTGTAACACCCATGATGTGGCTATATCTCCCACGTGTCGGAGCACGACTTAGAGGCATAACCGCATTGTAGGCAATGTCGCAAGAGGGGTAATCTTTACACATCCCATGTACTGAATAAGAAAAGAGGTACATAGTTGGCTTATAATCGCCACGTCACACAATAGCATAAATATAGCATTACAATCATCCAGATACATTCAAGGTCCCACTACGGAACCAAAATAAAGACAACCCGACATGCATAAGATCCCCGATCGCCCCAACTGGGCTCCACTATTGATCGTCTGGAAAGGAAACATAGTATCGTCCTGAGTCTTCATCGAACTCCCACTTGAGCTCAGTCACATATCCTGGAATGGTATCATCGGCACCTGCATCTGGTTTTGGAAGTAATCTGTGAGTCACGGGGACTCAGCAATCTCACTCCCTCACGATCAAGACTATTTAAGCTTATGGGTAGGTAAAAGGTATGAGGTGGAGCTGCAGCAAGCACTAGCATATATGGTGGCTAACATACGCAAATGAGAGCGAGAAGACAAGGCAAGGCACAGTCGAGAAACTATGATCAAGAAGTGATCCTAGAAATACTTATGTTCAAGCATAAATTAAGACCATGTTCTCTTTGCCTAAAAATAGTATTGATTCATGGAACAAGTGCAAAGATGCTTTTATCTCTAAGTATGTTCCTCCTGCTAAGATCACCTGTCTTAGAAATGATATTATGAACTTTAAGCAACTTGATCATGAACATGTTGCACAAGCTTGGGAGAGAATGAAATTAATGATACGTAATTGCCCTACTCATGGTTTAAATTTATGGATGATTATACAAATTTTTTATGCCGGATTGAATTTTGCTTCTAGAAATCTTTTAGACTCGGCCGTGGGAGGCACTTTTATGGAAATAACTTTAGGAGAAGCTACTAAACTCCTAGATAATATTATGGTTAATTATTCTCAATGGCATACTGAAAGATCTACTAATAAAAAGGTGCATGCGATAGAAGAAATTAATCTTTTGAGTGGAAAGATGGATGAACTTATGAAATTATTTGCTAATAAGAGTGTTTCTTCTGATCCTAATGATACACCCTTGTCTACTTTGATTGAGAATAATAATGAATCTATGGATGTGAACTTTGTTGGTAGGAACAATTTTGGTAACAACGCGTATAGAGGAAATTTCAATCCTAGGCCTTATCCTAGTAATCCCTCTAATAATTATGGTAATTCCTACAACAATTCTTATGGAAATTATAATAAGATTCCCTCTGATTTTGAATCTAATATTAAAGAATTTATTACTTCGCAAAAGAATTTTAATGCTATGATTGAAGAAAAATTGCTTAAGGTTGATGATTTGGCTAGGAACGTTGATAGAATCGCTCTTGATGTTGACTCTTTGAAACTTAGATCTATTCCACCTAAGCATGATATCAATGAGTCTCTCAAAGACATGAGAATTTCCATTGATGAGTGCAAAGAAAGAACCGCTAGGATGCGTGCTAAGAAAGATGCCTTTATAAAAGCGTGTTCTTCTAGTTCCTATGAAAATAATGATGAAGATCTAAAAGTTATTGATGTGTCCCCTATTAAATCTTTGTTTTGCAATATGAATCTTGATAATGATGGGACTGAATATGATCCACCTTTACCTAGAAGGAGTTCCAAAAATTCTGAATCTTTTGATCTTGATGCTAAATTTGTGTAACACCCACGATGCGGCTATATCTCCCACGTGTCGAAGCACGACTTAGAGGCATAACCGCATTGTAGGCAATGTCGCAAGAGGGGTAATCTTTACACATCCCATGTACTGAATAAGAAAAGAGGTACATAGTTGGCTTACAATCGCCATGTCACACAATAGCATAAATATAGCATTACAATCATCCAGATACAATCAAGGTCCGACTACGGAACCAAAATAAAGACAACCCCACATGCATAAGATCCCCGATCGCCCCAACTGGGCCCCAGTGCTGATCGTCTAGAAAGGAAACATAGTATCGTCCTGAGTCCTCATCGAACTCCCACTTGAGCTCAGTCGCATCTCCTGGAACGGTATCATCGGCACCTGCATCTGGTTTTGGAAGTAATCTGTGAGTCACGGGGACTCAGCAATCTCACACCCTCGTGATCAAGACTATTTAAGCTTATGGGTAGGTAAAAGGTATGAGGTGGAGCTGCAGCAAGCACTAGCATATATGGTGGCTAACATACGCAAATGAGAGCGAGAAGAGAAGGCAAGGCACGGTCGAGAAACTATGATCAAGAAGTGATCCTAGAAATACTTACGTTCAAGCATAACACGAGACCGTGTTCTCTTCCCGGACTCCGCCTAAAAGAGACCATCACGGCTAGACACGCTGTTGATCCATTTTAATTAAGTTAAGTTTCAGGTTTTCTACAACTGGACATTAACAAATTCCCATCTGCCCATAACCGCGGGCACGGCTTTCAAAAGATCAAATCCCTGCAGGGGTGTCCCAACTTAGCCCATCACAAGCTCTCACGGTCCGAAGGATATTCCTTCTCCCAGGACGACCCGATCAGACTCGGAATCCCGGTTACAAGACATCTCGACAATGGTAAAACTAAACCAGCAAAGCCGCCCGAATGTGCCGACAAATCCCGATAGGAGCTGCACATATCTCGTTCTCAGGGCACACCGGATGAGCGCTCCGTACAACTAAAACCAAACCTCGAGTTTCCCCGAGGGGGCGCTACAAAGGGCTCTAGTTTGGACCAACACTTAGAGGAGCACCGGCCCGGGGGTTTAAAATAAAGATGACTCTTGAGTCCGCGGAACCCAAGGGAAAAAAGGCTAGGTGGCGAATGGTAAAACCAAGGTTGGGCCTTGCTGGAGGAGTTTTATTCAAGGCGAACTGCAAGGGGTTCCCATTATAACCCAACCGTGTAAGGAACGCAAAATCAAGGAACATAACACCGGTATGACGGAAACTAGGGCGGCAAGAGTGGAACAAAACACCAGGCATAAGGCCGAGCCTTCCACCCTTTACCAAGTGTATAGATGCATTAAAGTAGACAAGATATAATAGTGATATCCCAACAATAAACATGTTCCAACAAGGAACAAACTCCAATCTTCACCTGCAACTAGCAACGCTATAAGAGGGGCTGAGCAAAGCGGTAACATAGCCAAACAACGGTTTGCTAGGACAAGGTGGGTTAGAGGTTTGACATGGCAATATGGGAGGCATGATAAAGCATGTGGTAGGTATCGTAGCATAGGCATAGCGATAGAGCGAGCATCTAGCAAGCAAAGATATAAGTGATTTCGAGGGTATGTTCATCTTGCCTGCAACATACCCAAACAACGGTTTGCTAGGACAAGGTGGGTTAGAGGTTTGACATGGCAATATGGGAGGCATGATAAAGCATGTGGTAGGTATCGTAGCATAGGCATAGCAATTGAGCGAGCATCTAGCAAGCAAAGATATAAGTGATTTCGAGGGTATGTTCATCTTGCCTGCAACATACCCAAACAACGGTTTGCTAGGACAAGGTGGGTTAGAGATTTGACATGGCAATATGGGAGGCATGATAAAACATGTGGTAGGTATCGTAGCACAGGCATAGCAATAGAGCGAGCATCTAGCAAGCAAAGATATAAGTGATTTCGAGGGTATGTTCATCTTGCCTGCAAAGTTCTCCGAGTTGACGTAAGCTTGATCCTCGTAAGCGTACTCAACGGATTCCTCGATCACGTACTCGTCTCCCAGCTCTATCCAAAGCAAGAACACAAGCAAAGGGAACCACGATCAACCACGATGCAATGCGCAAGCAACATGATGCAAAACATGGCATGGTATGCGGGATGTGATATGCAATGCATATGCGTGCTTCGGAAAGGAAAGATTGAACCAGGCCTCAACTTGGCAAACCAAGAGTGCCGCTGGAAAGATGAGTTGATATCGGTCGAAATCGATATAAAGATCACCAGAATCGGATGCACGGTTTGCAAATGGCAAGCAAAACAATAGTGGCACCAATCTGCGATTAACAGCACGATGCCATCTAAATGCATCAAGAGAAATAAGCTACTGCACTCTAACATAGCAACAAAGCACATGACAGTGATCCACTCAAGATGCTTGACAAAATATGAGCACTGAGCTACGGCTAATTCACACAATAGTAGGTTCAAACAATCATGGCAAAAGTGCAAAAGATATCAGGTTCACAGACTTAGTGAAAATAACATGATGTCAGGATTTAACATCAGGAAGCAATGTTTAGAGCAAGATAACAACATGCTACAGGAACATATCATGGCAAACCAAGGCATGGCATGAAGCTACTCAAAGCATATAACAAAAGTCCCTTACTGACCATAAGCCAAAAGGGATCAGAAAATACAAAGGCAACCATGTAAACATAGCAAGTTTCGTTAACAGATTCAGACTTAACAAAAAACTGGAACATGGCAAAAACAGAGTTACGTAGTCATGTTTGCGAGCTCGATGCACTCACCACAAGGAATTGCATGACAAACTAGCATACACCCAGCAAGAAGACATGATCAATAAGCTAACCATGGCAAGAACACCCTCATAGCATGCATGGAACAACTACAACAACCTCGACAAAATTGATTAACACGTAAACAATCTGCCAGGAACATTTTATAGCAAAAGTAGAGCAAGATTGAGTCATGCTAGGGTACTCCATAATTGCAAACAAATACATGGATGGATAGATCACAACAATATCTCAAAATCATCCTTACTGAACATGCTCAAAATAGGCATGGATCACTCTGTAGCAACAAGAATACATGGCATAAAAATATCATCAGGGAAATGACTTAGAAGAATTCTAAGTCCCTGAAATCAGCAACATCACGAGAGCTACTTTGCATTCTTGTGCTACAGGAACATATCATGGCAAACCAAGGCATGGCATGAAGCTACTCAAAGCATATAACAAAAGTCCCTTACTGACCATAAGCCAAAAGGGATCAGAAAATACAAAGGCAACCATGTAAACATAGCAAGTTTCGTTAACAGATTCAGACTTAACAAAAAACTAGAACATGGCAAAAACAGAGTTATGTAGTCATGTTTGCGAGCTCGATGCACTCACCACAAGGAATTGCATGACAAACTAAGCATACACCCAGCAAGAAGACATGATCAATAAGCTAACCATGGCAAGAACACCCTCATAGCATGCATGGAACAACTACAACAACCTCGACAAAATTGATTAACACGTAAACAATCTGCCAGGAACATTTTATAGCAAAAGTAGAGCAAGATTGAGTCATGCTAGGGTACTCCATAATTGCAAACAAATACATGGATGGATAGATCACAACAATATCTCAAAATCATCCTTACTGAACATGCTCAAAATAGGCATGGATCACTCTGTAGCAACAAGAATACATGGCATAAAAATATCATCAGGGAAATGACTTAGAAGAATTCTAAGTCCCTGAAATCAGCAACATCACGAGAGCTACTTTGCATTCTTGTGCTAGTCACCACATTGATCACACAAATACATGGCATACACCCCTGTAAAGATGGCATGACATATAACAAAACACATGTAGGGCTCAAGTTCATAAGAGGCACACATTAAACATGGCAAAAATGACAAATGTCCATAATCTGTTAAGAAACAGAAACTAACATTACATAGCACTCTTGCAACAATATTTAGGGCATCAAGATGAACTCAAATGAACATGGTGCAACGGAATGAAATGAAGTGCACATCCAGGGGAACAATTTGATATGCTACACGCCCAAAACGTAGTTATGGATGCAAAGTTATGACAAGATGAAGAATGCTAAAAAATATTGGGGACTTAGGGCAAAACGAGGTCAACCCTAATTTCAGATCTGGATCTGAGGCATGCTTCACGAGGTTCGACGGAGCTCATCGCCGGAGTTGATGGAGCGGTGGCCGGAGTCGGTGGACTGGCCGGATCCAGCGGGGAGGAGGGAGATGGCCGGAGCCGGAGACGGTGAACGGCGCGAGGCGGTGCTCCGCGACGGCGAGGGCGGTGGCCGCGGCAGACGGCGAGCGGCGCCCCGGCGAGCTGGTGAAGCTCGGCGATGGCGGCGGTGGCCGGCAGCGAAGGAGGCGGCGAGGCGGTGCGGGAGGAGACGAACCGGGCGGCGGGGGCGAGCCAGGTAGGCGGCGGCGGCGCGCAGGCCGATAGGGCCCCGCCTGGGCCCCGGCGGGCCGGCGCGCGGGTCGGACGGCGAAGTGGGCGCGGCGCCCCGACGAATGGCGCGATGACACGTGGCGGTGGAGAGGGGGGCGGACACGTCTGGCCGATGGGGAAGAAGCGTCCGACGGCGGCGGGGAAGAAAAATTAGGGTTCATCTGCAAATTTCGGGGGGATGCACCTATTTATAGATAGAAGGAGCTAGGAGACTGAAAATTGAGCACGGTTTTCGGCCACGCGATCATGATCGAACGACCGAGAGGATGAAGGGGATTGAGGTGGGTTTTGGGCCACTTTGGAGAGGTGTTGGGCTGCAACACACACAAGGCCTTTTCGGTTCCTCGGTTAACCGTTGGAGTATCAAACGAAGTCCAAATGGCGCAAAACTTGACAGGCGGTCTACCGGTAGTACACCAAGGCCGCTTGGCAAGTCTTGGTCCAATCCGAGAACGCTTAACACCCGCACACGAAAATTGGCAAAAGGGGACGCCGGAGGACATAGGAGCGCCGGAATGCAAAACGGACAACGGGGAAAATGCTCGGATGCATGAGACGAACGCGTATGCAAATGCGATGCACATGATGACATGATATGAGATGCATGAAAAGACAAAAATGCAAAACGAAGATGAAACCCAACAACGAGGAATATCATAACTTAGTGCCGAAAATGGCAAGAGTTGGAATACAAATATGGCAAGTTACATATGGGGCGTTACAATTTGATAAAGGTGGGATTGAAGAAATTAAAACCCTGGATGTTGCTAAACCCACTATTATGGATTTCAAGGAATTTAAGTATGAAAATTGCTCTTTGATTGATTGTATTTCCTTGTTGCAATCCGTGCTAAATTCTCCTCACTCTTATAGTCAAAATAAAGCGTTTACTAAACATATCGTTGATGCCTTGATGCAATCTTATGAAGAAAAACTTGAATTGGAAGTTTCTATCCCTAGCAAACTTTATGATGAGTGGGAACCAACTATTAAAATTAAAATTAAAGATCATGAATGCTATGCCTTATGTGATTTGGGTGCTAGTGTTTCCACGATTCCAAAGACTTTGTGTGATTTGTTAGGTTTCCATGATTTTGATGATTGCTCTCTGAACTTGCACGTTGCGGATTCCACTATTAAGAAACCTATCGGAAGAATTAATGATGTTCTTATTGTTGCAAATAGGAATTATGTGCCTGTAGATTTTATTGTTCTTGACATAGATTGCAATCCTTCATGTCCTATTATTCTTGGTAGACCTTTCCTTAGAACGATTGGTGAAATTATTGATATGAAGGAAGGAAATATTAGATTCCAATTTCCATTAAGGAAATGCATGGAACACTTTCCTAGAAAGAAAATTAAACTACCTTATGAATCTATTATGAGAGCCACTTATGGATTGCCTACCAAAGATGACAATACCTAGATCTATTCTTGCTTGTTATGCCTAGCTAGGGGCGTTAAACGATAGCGCTTGTTGGGAGGCAACCCAATTTTATTTTTATTTCTTGCTTTTTGCTCCTGTTTAGTAATAAATAAATTATCTAGCCTCTGTTTTGGTTGTGTTTTTGTGTTTAATTAGTGTTTGTGCCAAGTAGAACCGTTGGGAAGACTTGGGGAAAGTCTTGTTGAACTTGCTGTAAAAAACAGAAACTTTAGTGCTCACGAGAACTGCTGTCATTTTCATTTGGAAAGTGATATTTAGTTAATTATTTTTGCAGATGATTAATAGATAAATTCCTCACGTCCAGAAATTTATTTTAGAATTTTTGGGGTTCCATATCTTGCGCTAGCTACAGATTACTACAGACTGTTCTGTTTTTGACAGATTCTGTTTTTCGTGTGTTGTTTGCTTATTTTGATGAATCTATGGCTAGTAAAATAGTTTATGAACCATAGAGAAGTTGAAATACAGTAGGTATAACACCCATATAAATAAATAATTATTTCATTACAGTACCTTGAAGTGGTCTTTTGTTTTCTTTCGCTAACGGAGCTCACGAGATTTTCTACTTTAAGTTTTGTGTTGTGAAGTTTTCAAGTTTTGGGTAAAGATTTGATGGATTATGGAACAAGGAGTGGAAAGAGCCTAAGCTTGGGGATGCCCAAGGCACCCCAAGGTAAAATACAAGGACAACCAAAAGCCTAAGCTTGGGGATGCCCCGGAAGGCATCCCCTCTTTTGTCTACTTCTATCGGTAACTTTACTTGGAGCTATATTTTTATTCGCCACATGATATGTGTTTTGCTTGGAGCGTCTTGTATTATTTGAGTCTTTGCTTGTTAGTTTACCACAATCATCCTTGCTGTACACACCTTTTGAGAGAGCCATACATGATTTGGAATTTGTTAGAATACTCTATGTGCTTCGCTGATATCTTTTGAGTTGTATAATTTTGCTCTAGTGCTTCACTTATATCTTTTAGAGCACGGTGGTGGATTTGTTTTATAGAAAATATTGATATCTCATGCTTCACTTAGATTATTTTGAGAGTCTTAATAGCATGGTAATTTTCTTAAAATCCTAATATGCTTGGTATGCAAGATTAATAATAAAACTTTCTTATGAGTGTGTTGAATACTAAGAGAAGTTTGATGCTTGATGATTGTTTTGAGACATGGAGGTAATAATATCAAAGTCGTTCTAGTCGAGTAGTTGTGAAATTGAGAAATACTTGTGTTGAGGTTTGCAAGTCCCGTAGCATGCACGTATGGTAAACATCATGCAACAAATTTGAAACATGAGGTGTTATTTGATTGTCTTCCTTATGAGTGGTGGTCGGGGACGAGCGATGGTCTTTTCCTACCAATCTATCCCCCTAGGAGCATGCGTGTAGTACCGAGGTTTTTGATGACTTGTAGATTTTTGCAATAATTATGTGAGTTATTTATGACTAATGTTGAGTCCATGGATTATACGCACTCTCACCCTTCCATCCTTGCTAGCCTCTTCGGTACCGTGCATTGCCCTTTCTCACATTGAGAGTTGGTGCAAACTTCGCCAGTGCATCCAAACCCCATGATATGATACGCTCTTTCACACATAAACCTCCTTATATCTTCCTCAAAACAGCCACCATACCTACCTATTATGGCATTTCCATAGCCATTCCGAGATATATTGCCATGCAATTTTCCATCATTCCGTTCATCATGACACATTCATCATTGTCATATTGCTTAGCATGGTCATGTAGTTGACATAGTATTTGTGGCAAAGCCACCATTCATAATTCTTTCATACATGTCACTCTTGGTCCATTGCATATCCCGATACACCGCCAGAGGCATTCATATAGAGTCATCTTTGTTCTAGTATCGAGTTGTAAATAAATAGAAGTGTGATGATCATCATTTTCTAGAGCATTGTCCCAAGTGAGGAATATATATATATAAAGAAAGGCCATAAAAAAAGAGAAGGCCCAAAAAAAGGCCATAAAAAGAGAAAAGGCCCAAAAAAGAGAAAAAGAAAAAAATGAGAGAAAAAGAGAGAAGGGACAATGTTACTATCCTTTGCCACACTTGTGCTTCAAAGTAGCACCATGATCTTCATAGTAGAGAGTCTCTCATGTTATCACTTTCATATACTAGTGGGAATTTTTCATATCTAACTTGGCTTGTATATTCCAACAATGGGCCTCCTCAAGTGCCCTAGGTCTTCGTGAGCAAGCAAGTTGGATGCACACCCACTAGTTTCTTTTGTTGAGCTTTCATACATTTATAGCTCTAGTGCATCCGTTGCATGGCAATCCATACTCCTTGCATTAACATCAATCGGTGGGCATTTCCATAGCCCATTGATTAGCCTCGTTGATGTGAGACTTCCTCCTTTTTTGTATTCTCCACATAACCCCCTCATTATATTCTATTCCACCTATAGTGCTATGTCCATGGCTCGCGCTCATATATTGCGTGAAAGTTTATAGGTTTGAGATTACTAAAGTATGAAACAATTGCTTGGCTTGTCATCGGGGTTGTGCATGATGATAGCATTCTTGTGTGACGAAAATGAAACATGACTAAACCATATGATTTTGTAGGGATGAACTTTCTTTGGCCATGTTATTTTGAGAAGACATAATTGCTTAGTTAGTATGCTTGAAGTATTATCATTTTTATGTCAATATGAACTTTTGTCTTGAAACTTTCGGATCTGAATATTCATACCACAATTAAGAAGAATTACATTAAAATTATGCCAAGTAGCACTCCGCATCAAAAATTTTGTTTTTTATCATTTACCTACTCGAGGACGAGCAGGAATTAAGCTTAGGGATGCTTGATACGTCTCCAACGTATCTATAATTTTTGATTGCTCCATGCTATATTATCTACTGTTTTGGACATTATTGGGCTTTATTATCCACTTTTATATTATTTTTGGGACTAACCTATTAACCGGAGGCCCAACCCAGAATTGCTGTTTTTGCCTGTTTTAGGGTTTCGAAGAAAAGGAATATCAAACGGAGTCCAAACAGAATGAAACCTTCGGGAACGTGATTTTCTCATCGAATACAACTCAGGAGACTTGGACCCTACGTCAAGACACGTAACAGGAGGCCACGAGGTAGGGGGCGCGCCTACCCCCCCAAGCGCGCCCTCCACCCTCGTGGGCCCCCTGTTGCTCCACCGACGTACTTTTTCCTCCTATATATACCCGCATACCCCCAAACGATCAGATACGGAGCCAAAACCCTAATTCCACTGCCGCAACTTTCTGTATCCACGAGATCCCATCTTGGGGCCTGTTCCGGAGCTCCGCCGGACGGGGCATCGATCACGAAGGGCTTTTACATCAACACCATAGCCCCTTCGATGAAGTGTGAGTTGTTTACCTGAGACCTACGGGTCCATAGTTAGTAGCTAGATGGCTTCTTCTCTCTTTTTGGATCACAATACAATGTTCTCACCCTCTCTTGTGGAGATCTATTCGATGTAATCTTCGTTTTGCGGTGTGTTTGTTGAGATTGATGAATTGTGGGTTTATGATCAAGTCTATCTATGAATAATATTTGAATCTTCTCCGAATTCTTTTATGTATGATTGGTTATCTTTGCAAGTCTCTTCGAATTATCAGTTTGGTTTGGCCTACTAGATTGATCTTTCTTGCAATGGGAGAAGTGCTTAGCTTTGGGTTCAATCTTGCGGTGTCCTTTCCCGGTGACAGTAAGGGCAGCAAGGCATGTATTGTATTGTTGCCATCGAGGATAACAAGATGGGGTTTTCTTCATATTGCATGAGTCTATCCCTCTACATCATGTCATCTTGCTTAAGGCGTTACTCTGTTTTTAACTTAGTACTCTAGATGCATGCTGGATAGCGGTCGATGAGTGGAGTAATAGTAGTATATGCAGGCAGGAGTCGGTTTACTTGTCTCGGACGTGATGCCTATATACATGATCATATCTAGATATCCTCATAACTATGCTCAATTCTGTCAATTGCTCAACAGTAATTTGTTCACCCACCGTAGAATACTTATGCTCTCGAGAGAAGCCACTAGTGAAACCTATGGCCCCTGGGTCTATCTTTATCATATTGATCGCCTACTACTTAGTTATTTCTTTTGCTATTTCCTTTGCCTTTATTTTACTTTGCATCTTTATCATAAAAATACCAAAAATATTATATTATCATATCTATCAGATCTCACTCTCGCAAGTGGTCTTATAGGGATTGACAACCCCTATTTGCGTTGGTTGCGAGGATTTATTTGTTGTGTGCAGGTACGAGGGACTCGTGCATAGCCTCCTACTTGATTGATACCTTGGTTCTCAAAAACTGAGGGAAATACTTACGCTACTTTGCTGCATCATCCCTTCCTCTTCGGGGAAAACCAACGCAGTGCTAAAAGAGGTAGCACCAATCCCTATTAAATCCTACATAAACTTCTCTAGTTATCCAATCAAATTCTTCAAAAGTTTCAAGATAGAAAGCCTGAGAGATCTCAGAATGGGGAACCCTTTTCCTAAGATTTTCACTATAAGATTGATAATCCCTAGATTCCAAACTACGCATAGTTTCTTTATCATGCATGATGTCTATGATTGGAGGGTGTTCAACATCCTTGTTATAGAGAGCAGAAATATCCCTAGCTTCTCGGATAATAAAATCAAATTCACGCATAAGAATAATAGTGGCAATCTTTTTAGCTATAGGGTGATTGATTTTAGGGAGTTCATAAAACACTGTTTGCAAAGCAGGATGAAGATGCACAAATTTTCTTTCTAATTTCTCAACAAGCATCACAATAGCATCAGCATAACAATTTGTCTCAAGAAGAATAGTTATTTTATTAATAGGTAAGGATCCGGTACAATCAAAGAATTCTTGAATAATACTTTTCCCTATAATATTATCGTATCTTATATGAAAGATTTTAGTTTTGTAATTAGGAGGCTTTTCAGCTCCGGGATCCAAAGAGCAAGTTTCAAGATTCTCCTCAAGATTTTCAGGGATAACATCCCCCGTTTCAGACATCGTGGTGACAAACGAGCAAACGGAAAAGACGAATGAAAGAGAGGCGAAGAAAAGGCGAATCTTTTCGAAAATCGTTTTAGAAGTGGGGAGAGGAAAACGAAAGGAGAATGGCGAATAATGTAATGCGAGAGATGAGAGTTTATGATGGGTACTTGGTATGACTTGGCTTGGTGTAGATCTCCCTGGCAACACCGCCATAAATCCTTCTTGCTACCTCTTGATCTTGCGTTGATTTTTCCCTTGAAGAGGAAAGGGTGATGCAGCAAAGGAGCGTAAGTATTTGCCTCAGTTTTTAGAACCAAGGTATCAATCCAGTAGGAGACTACACAACAAGCCACCGAATACCTGCACAAACAAACACCAACTTGCAACCAACGCGACAAAGGGGTTGTGAATCCCTTCATAGTTATTCGCAAAGTGAGATCTGATAGAGATGGATAAATGGTAAAATAATATTTTTGGTATTTTTGGTTTATGAAACGGAAAGTAAAAGATTGCAAAAGAAAGTAAATAGTAAACTAGAATTGTAGATCAGAAACTTATATGATGGAAAATAGACCCCAGGGCCATAGGTTTCACCAGTGGATTCTCTCAAGATAGAAAATATTACGGTGGGTGAACAAATTAGTGCCGAGCAATTGATAGAAAAGCGCAAAGTTATGATGATATCTAAGGCAATGATCATGAATATAGGCATCACGTCTGTGTCAAGTAGATCGAAACAATTTTGCATCTACTACTATTAATCCACACATTGACCGACTCCAGCCTGCATCTAGAGTATTAATTTCATAAGAACAGAGTAACGCATTAAGCAAGATGACATGATGTAGCAGGATTAACTGAAGCAATATGGCGAAAACCCCATCCTTTTATCCTCGATGGCAACAATACAATACGTGCCTTGCTGCCCCTACTGTCACTGGGAAAGGATACCGCAAGATTGAACCCAAAGCTAAGCACTTCCCCCATTGCAAGAAAAACGAATCTAGTTGGCCAAACCAAATCAATAGTTCGAAGAGACTTGCAAAGATATCAAATCATGCATATAAGAATTCAAAGGAGATTCAAATAATATTCATAGATAAACTGATCATAAGTCCACAATTCATCGGATCTCGGAAAACACACTGCAAAAGAGTATTACATCAAATAGATCTCCAAGAACATCGAGGAGAACTTTGTATTGAGAATCAAAGAGAGAGAAGAAGCCATCTAGCTACTAGTTATGGACCCATAGGTCTAAAGTAAACTACTCATGCTTCATCAAAGAGGTAATGGTGATGATGTAGAAGCCCTCCGTGATCGATTCCCCCTCCTGCAGGATGCCGGAAAAGGCCCCAAGATGGGATCTCACGGGTATAGAAGGTTGTGGCGGTGGAGAAGTTGTTTCGTGGCTCCCCTGGATGTTTTCGGGGTATGAGAGTATATATAGGCGAAAGAATTAGGTTACGGGGGCTACGAGGGGCCCACAAGGTTGGGGGGCGCACCCTCCACCCTTGTGGCCGCCTCGAGGCTCCTTTGACTTGCACTCCAAGTCTCCTGGGTGTCTTGTGGTCCAAGAAAAATCATCGCAAAAGTTTTATTCCGTTTGGACTCCGTTTGGTATTCCTTTTCCGCGAAACTCTAAAACAAGAAAAAACAGAAACTGACACTGAGCTCTAGGTTAATAGGTTAGTCCCAAAAATCATATAAAATAGCATATTAATGCATATAAAACATCCAAAATAGATAATATAATATTATGGAACAATCAAAAATTATAGATACGTTGGAGACGTATCACCAAACACCCTTAAACTCAGTTTCTCGTCATGAGAGTCCATCATTTCTACCTATGGATTGAATAAGATCCTTCAAGTGAGTTCTCATCGGTCTAAAGCAATAAAAATTGCTCCTAAATATGTATGATATTTTATTGTAAGGAAAAATAAGTTTTATACGAACTTATGATGCTAACATAGTAAAAGCGACAGACTTCTCAATAAAGGTTGCTATCATAAGGGGCAATATAAAGTGACATTCCTTTGCATTAAGAGTTTGCACATATGATATTCAAAAGCGCATGACAACCTCTGCTTCCCTCTGTGAAGGGCCCATTTTTCAATGTTTAATCTTTAGTTTTATGCAAGAGTCAAAATTATTTACTCCTATTCCAATCTCAATTTGGTAGGGAATGATCCAAGCATTTATATCCAATTAAATATATGTAACTATGAGTTATTATTGTTGACTATATCCTCGAGATAAGCAAGTTCGGAGGTGAGACATTAAACCCTGTCTTCCTTTGTATCTGATTGAAACAATTTGTTCTAAAAATTTGTTTTGAGTACCAACAATCATGGAAGACTATATGATAGTTGAGTATGTGAAGTTTGCTAAACCAAAAGCTCTTACATAGACCCTTCCTCGAAATACGAAGAATTGCAATTGTATTGATGATTGAGAACAAAGTTTGTTAGTTTTCAAGTAAGTTCATATTGCCTACACTTTAACTTGTGAATGAATTGTTACTTGATCATGAAAAGTTTTATGATTGATAATTGATGTTATAATAATGATCATGATGCTATCATGTCTGTATTTTCTTTTACCAACACCTCTCTCTCTCTCTCTAAATCATTGGTCATGATTATTGAGCTCGGTATTTGCTTGAGGACAAGCGGAGTCTAAGCTTGGGGGAGTGGATACGTCCATTTTGCATCATGTTTTACTACTATTACTTATAATGTTTTAGAGTTATATTTCATGTTTCGATGCAATTCTAATGCCTTTTATCTCTTAAATTGCAAGATATATCATAAAAGGGAGATTACCGGTAGTTGGAATTCTAAACCTAAAGGACCTACTGCAGAGATAACTATTCTACCGAGCTCGAAATGACCTGAAACTTACGGAGATTTATTTTGGAATATATAAAAAATACTAGAAGAAAAATATACCGGAGAGGACTCACCATGGGCCCACAAGCTCAAGTGGCGCTGATATGTCTCCAACGTATCTATAATTTTTTATTGTTCCATGCTATTATATTATCTATTTTGGATGTTTTATATGCATTAATATGCTATTTTATATTATTTTTGGGACTAACTGATACGTCCATTTTGCATCATGCTTTTATATCAATATTTATTGCATTATGGGCTTTTATTACACATTATGTCACAATACTTACGCCTATTCTCTATTATTTTACAAGGTTTACATAAAGAGGGAGAATGCCGGCAGCTGGGATTCTGGCTGGAAAAGGAGCAAATATTAGAGACCTCTTCTGCACAGCTCCAAAAGTCCTGAAACTCCACGGATGATGTTTTCCAAATATATAAAAAACATTGAGCGCAAGAACTTCACTAGGGGGCCACACCCTGCCCACGAGGGTGGGAGCGCGCCCTACCCCCCTGGGCGCCCCCTACCTCGTGGGCCCCCTGGTGGCCCTCCAGTGACCATCTTCTGCTATATGGACTCTTTCGATGGAAAAAAATCATAAGCCATCTTCTCGGACGAAACTCCGTCGCCACGAGGCGGAACCTTGGCGAAACCAATCTAGTGCTCTGGCGGAGCTGTTTTGTCGGGGAAACTTCCCTCCCGGAGGGGGAAATCATCGCCATCATCATCACCAATGCTCCTCTCATCGGGAGAGGGCAATCTCCATCAACATCTTCATCAGCACCATCTCATCTCAAAACCCTAGTTCATCTCTTGTATCCAATTCTTGTCTTCAAGTCCGGGATTGGTGCTAGTAGGTTGCTAGTAGTGTTAATTACTCCTTTTAGTTGATGCTGGTTGGTTTAATTGGTGGAAGATCATATGTTCAGATCCTATATGCACATCAATACCCCTCTGATTATGAACATGTTTATGCATTGTGAGTAGTTACTTTTGTTCCTGAGGACATGTGAGAAGTCTTGCTATTACTAGTCATGTGAATTTGGTATTCTTTCGATATTTTGATGAGATGTATGTTGTCTCTCCTCTAGTGGTGTTATGTGAACGTCGACTACATGACACTTCACCATTGTTTGGGCGTAGAGGAAGGCATTGGGAAGTAATAAGTAGATGATGGGTTGCTAGAGTGACAGAAGCTTAAACCCTAGTTTATGTATTGCTTCGTAAGGGGCTGATTTGGATCCATATGTTTCATGCTATGGTTAGGTTTACCTTAATACGTTTGTTGTATTTGCGGATGCTTGCAGTAGAGGTTAATCATAAGTGGGATGCTTGTCCAAGTAAGGGCAGCACCCAAGCACCAGTCCACCCACATACCAAATTATCAAAGTACCGGACGTGAATCATATGAACGTGATGAAAACTAGCTTGACGATATTCCCATGTGTCCTCGGGAGCGCTTTACATCATATAAGAGTTTGTCCAGGCTTGTCCTTTGCTACAAAAGGATTGGGCCACCTTGCTGCACCTTATTTACTTTTGTTACTTGTTGCTCGTTACAAATTATCTTATCACAAAACTATCTGTTACCACTTATTTCAGTACTTGCAGAGAATACCTTGCTGGAAACCGCTTATCATTTCCTTCTGCTCCTCGTTGGGTTCGACACTCTTACTTATCGAAAGGACTACGATAGATCCCCTATACTTATGGGTCATCAAGACTCATTTCTGGCACCGTTGCCGGGGAGTGAAGCGCCTTTGGTAGGTGGAATTTTGTAAGGAAAAATTTATATAGTGTGCTGAAATTTACTATCACTTGTTACTATGGAAAGTAATCCTCTGAGGGGCTTGTTCGGGGTATCTTCACCCCGACCAGTAGAGCAAAGAGTTGCTCCTCAACCTACCAAACCTACTAAAAATGACAATGCTTGCTTTGAAATTCCTTTGGGTATGGTAGAAAAACCGCTAGCTAATCCTTTTTAGGAGATGGAACAAAACATCCTGATGAGCATCTAATATATGTGGATGAAGTTTGTGGATTATTTAAGCTTGCAGGTGTACCCGGAGATGTTGTTAAGAAGAAGGTCTTCCCTTTATCTTTGAGGGGAGATGCATCAACATGGTATAGGCTATGTGATGATATGGAGTCTTGGAACTACAAACGATTGAAATTGAAATTTCATCAAAAGTTTTATCCTATGCATCTTGTTCATCGTGATCGCAATTATATATGTATAATTTTTGGCCTCGCGAAGGAGAAAGCATCGCTCAAGCTTGGGAGAGGCTTAAATCAATGTTATATTCATGCCCCAATCATGAGCTCTCAAGAGAAATGATTATTCAAAAGTTTTATGCTCGGCTTTCTGGTAACAATCGCACCATGCTTGATACTTCTTGTGCTAGCTCTTTTATGATGAAGACTATTGAATTCAAATGGGATTTATTGGAAAGAATTAAACGTAACTCCGAAGATTGGGACCTCAACAATGGTAAGGAGTCAGGTATGACACCTAGTTTTGATTGTGTTAAATCTTTTATGGATACCGATATTTTTCATAAATTTAGTACTAAATATGGACTTGACTCTGAGATAGTAGCTTCTTTCTGTGAATCTTTTGCTGCTTATGTTGATCTCCCCAAGGAGAAGTGGTTTAAATATCATCCTCCCATAGAAGTAAAAGTAGCTGCACCTATTAAAGTTGAAGAAAAGACTATTACTTATAATGATCCTATTGTTCCTACTTCTTATGTTGAGAAACCACCTTTCCCTATTAGGACAAAGGAGCATGCTAAAGCTTCAACTGTGGTTCGTAAAAGCAATATTGAAACATATACACCTCCTGAGCAAGTTAAAATTGAACCTAATATTGCTATTGTTAAAGATCTCTTGTCTAATAATATAGATGGGCATGTTATTTATTTCTGTAATCAAACTGCTAGAATTGCTAAACCCCGTGATACAGATAAACCTAGACCTGTGGTAGGCATGCCTGTTATTTCTGTTAAAATAGGAGATCATTGTTATCATGGCTTATGTGATATGGTAATTGTTAGAGATGTTGATGTCACAATTAAACTTGCTAATAGAGATACTATTTCACCAATGGGAATTGTTAGAGATGTTGAAGTCTTGTGTGGGAAAACTAAATATCCTGCTGATTTTCTTGTTCTTGGTTCCCCACAAGATAGTTTTTGTCCCATTATATTTGGTAGACCCTTCTTAAATACTGTTAATGCTACCATAGATTGCAAAAGGGATGTTGTTACTGTCGGTTTAGATGATATGACTCATGAATTTAATTTTTCCAAATTTAGTAGACAACACCGTGAAGAATAATTGCCTAGTAAGGATTAAATTATTGGTCTTGCTTCTATTTCCGTACCTCCTAGTGATCCTTTAGAACAATATTTGCTAGACCATGAAAATGATATGTTTATGAATGAAAGAAGGAAATTAGATGAAGTATTCTTTAAGCAGGAACCTATTCTGTAAAACAATTTACTTGTTGAAATCCTAGGGGATCCTCCTCCACCCAAGGGTGATCCCGTGTTTGAACTTAAACCGTTACCTCATACTCTTAAATATGCTTATCTTGATGAGAAAAAGATATACCCTGTTATTATTAGTGCTAACCTTTCAGAACATGAAGAAGAGAGATTATTGAAAACTCTGAAGAAGCACTGTGCTGCTATTGGGTATACTCTTGATGATCTTAAGGGCATTAGTCCCACTCTATGTCAACATAAAATTAATTTGGAAGAAGATGCTAAACCAGTTCATGATCATCAACGCCGTCTGAATCCTAAAATGAAAGAAGTGGTAAGAAAGGAGATACTAAAGCTCCTTGAGGCAGGTATAATTTATCCCGTTGCTGATAGTAAGTGGGTAAGTCCTGTCCATTGTGTCCCTAAGAAGGGAGGTATTACTGTTGTTCCTAATGATAAAGATGAATTGATTCCTCAAAGAATTATTACTAGTTATAGGATGGTAATTGATTTCCGCAAATTAAATAAGGCTACTAAAAAGGATCATTACCCCTTACCTTTTATCGATCAAATGCTAGAAATATTATCAAAACATACTCATTTTTGCTTTCTAGATGGTTATTCTGGTTTCTCTCAAATACCTGTGTCAGCCAAAGATTAATCAAAGACTACTTTTACATGCCCTTTTGGTACTTTTGCTTATAGACGTATGCCTTTTGGTTTATGTAATGCACCTACTACCTTTCAAAGATGCATGATGGCTATATTCTCTGACTTTTGTGAAAAGATTTGTGAGGTTTTCATGGACAACTTTTCCGTCTATGGATCTTCTTTTGATGATTGCTTGAGCAACCTTGATCGAGTTTTGCAGAGATGTGAAGAAACTAATCTTGTTTTGAATTGGGAAAAGTGCCACTTTATGGTTAATGAAGGTATTGTCTTGGGGCATAAAGTTTCTGAAAGAGGTATTGAAGTTGATAAAGCCAAGGTTGATGCTATTGAAAAGATGCCATGTCCCAAGGACATCAAAGGTATAATAAGTTTCCTTGGTCATGTCGGTTTTTATAGGAGGTTCATTAAGGACTTCTCAAAAATCTCTCGGCCTCTGACTAATTTATTACAAAAAGATATACCATTTGTTTTTGATGATGATTGTGTAGAACCATTTGAAATACTTAAGAAAGCATTAATATCTGCACCCATTGTTCAGCCACCTGATTGGAATTTACCCTTTGAAATTATGTGCGATGCTAGTGATTATGCTGTAGGTGCTGTTCTAGGACAAAGAGTTGATAATAAACTAAATGTTATTCAATATGCTAGTAAAACCCTAGACAATGCTCAAAGAAATTATGCTACTACTGAAAAGGAATTCTTAGCAGTTGTATTTTCTTGTGATAAGTTTAGACCTTATATTGTTGATTCTAAAGTAACTATTCACACTGATCATGCTGCTATTAAATATCTTATGGAAAAGAAAGATGCTAAACCTAGACTTATTATATGGGTTCTCTTGCTACAAGAATTTGATTTACATGTTGTTGATAGAAAAGGAGCTGAGAACCCCGTTGCAGACAACTTGTCTAGGTTAGAAAATGTGCTTGATGACCCACTACCTATTGATGATAGCTTTCCTGATGAGCAATTAAATGTCATAAATACTTCTCATAATGCTCCATGGTATGCTGATTATGCTAATTACATTGTTGCTAAGTTTATACCACATAGTTTCACATACAAGCAAAAGAAAAAGTTATTTTATGATTTGAGGCATTACTTTTGGGATGACCCACATCTTTATAAAGAAGGAGTAGATGGTGTTATTAGATGTTGTGTACCTGAGCATGAACAGGAACAGATCCTATGCAAGTGTCACTCTGAAGCTTATGGAGGACACCATGCTAGAGATAGAACTGCACATAAGGTACTGCAATCTGGTTTTTATTGGCCTACTCTCTTCAAGGATGCCCGTAAGTTTGTCTTATCTTGTGATGAATGTCAAAGAATTGGTAATATTAGCACACGTCAAGAAATGCCTATGAATTATTCACTTGTTATTGAACCATTTGATGTTTGGGGCTTTGACTATATGGGACCTTTCCCTTCCTCTAATGGTTATACACATATTTTAGTTGCTGTTGATTACATTACTAAGTGGGTAGAAGCTATTCCAACTAGTAGTGCTGATCATAACACTTCTATTAAAATGCTTAAAGAAGTTATTTTTCCAAGGTTTGGAGTCCCTAGATATTTAATGACTGATGGTGGTTCACATTTTATTCATGGTGCTTTCCGTAAAATGCTTGCTAAATATGATGTTAATCATAGAATTGCATCTCCTTATCACCCTCAGTCTAGAGGTCAAGTAGAATTGAGTAATATAGAACTCAAATTAATTTTGCAAAAGACTGTTAATAGGTCCAGAAAGAATTGGTCCAAGAAACTAGATGATGCATTATGGGCCTATAGAACTGCATATAAAAATCCTATGGGTATGTCTCCGTATAAAATGGTCTATGGAATAGCATGTCACTTACCTCTCGAACTAGAACACAAGGCTTATTGGGCTATTAAAGAACTTAATTATGATTTTAAACTTGCCGGTGAGAAGAGGTTATTTGATATTAGTTCACTTGATGAATGGAGAACCCAAGCCTACGAAAATGCCAAGTTATTTAAAGAAAAAGTTAAAAGGTGGCATGATAAAAGGATACAAAAGCGTGAGTTTAATGTAGGTGATTATGTATTGCTATACAACTCTCGTTTAAGACTTTTTGCAGGAAAACTTCTCTCTAAATGGGAAGGCCCTTACGTTATCGAGGAGGTCTACCGTTCCGGTGCCATAAAAATCAACAACTTCGAAGGCACAAATCCAAAGGTGGTGAACGGTCAAAGAATCAAACACTATATCTCAGGTAATCCCATAAATGTCGAAACCAATGTTATTGAAACCGTAACCCTGGAGGAATACATAACGGACACTTTTCGGAACGTTTCAGACTCCGAAAAGGAATAGGTATGTGGTACGGTAAGTAAACCGACTCCAAAACAGTTTTAAGGCAATATTTCTCCGTTTTGGAATATTTAGAAAAATAGAAAAATAAGCAGCAGTCCGGAAAGGACACGAGGGCTCCACGAGGGTGGAGGGCGCGCCCCCTACCTCGTGGGCACCTCGTGTGCTCTCCGGACTCTGTTTTCTTACAGGACACGTATTTTGGTCGGTAAAAATTCATTATATAATCTCCCGGGGGTTTTGACTCCCGTATCACGCAAAAATCTCCCATCTTTGTTTCGAGCTGTTTTCTGTCAGGGTTGTCAAGGCCAGGCACTATGTCGTCTCCCTCCTCCTCCAACCATGAGGGCAATGATGCTTGGCTAATGAAGATAGAGCTGAAGAGAGAAGAACCTATGGAGATCAACAAGGATGAAGGGATCAAGAAGGCCATGGAGGACCAAGTTCCAGCAATAGAAGACACCCTTCAACTGGATCACAATCTTCTTACCCCAACAGAAATCGAAGCTTTCAAGATGATTGAGTTGGCTCGTATACAAAATAAGTATCTCACACGTGAAAATATTTTATTGAAGGAGCATATCATCGCACTCAAGGGCATTATCCGCAAGTTAGAAGACCTCCCACGCTCGATGTGCGGCTATCCATCATCAACAACCCCACCTTCTTCACCAGCAAAGGAGACATAATCACATGGGTATGGGCACTCCACTTGGCAACTGGCAAGCTTGGGGGAGTGCCCCGGTATCATATCACCATCACTTTTATCTTTACCGTTTCTCTTAGTTCGATCCTTTTGGTAATATCTTGATCTAGTAGAATAAAAGTTCTTAGTATGATCTAGTTGTGAGTTTTGCTTTATTATCATTCTACTATGTAATCGAGTCCGTGAGCTATATAATAAAGATTAGTGTTGAGTCAAGGGCTTGATTATTTTTGCCATGATCCTAAGTGAATATAAGAAAAGAGAAAGAAATAAAAAGAAACAAGAGATCATGTGACTCTTATGGAGAGTAATGAGCTCACATAGAAAGAGTATGATGAATAAAAATTGTTGAGAGTTGGCAAACATAGTTTTGGTCATCGTTGCAATTAACAGGAAGTAATAAAGAAAGAGACGTCTTCACATATAAATATACTATCTTGGACATCTTTTATGATTGTGAGCACTCATTAAAAATATGACATGCTAAAGAGTTGACATTGGACAAGGAAGACAACATAATGGGTTATGTTCTCTTACATCTGAGACAAATTATATTACCTTGGATCCTCCAACATGTTGAGCTTGCCTTTCTCCCTCATGCTAGCCAATTCATTGCACCAAGTAGAAATACTACTTGTGCTTCCAAATAACCTTAAACCAGTTTTGCCATGAGAGTCCACAATACCTACCTATGGGTTGAGTAAGATCCATCAAGTAAGTTGCCATCGGCGCAAGCAATAAAAATTGCTCTCTAAATATGTATGATTGATTGGTGTGGAATAAATAAGCTTTATACGATCCTGTGATATGGAAGTAATAAAAGCAACAGACTGCATAATAAAGGACCATATCACAAGTGGCAATATAAAGTGATGTTCTTTCGCATTAGGATTTTGTGCATCCAACCATAAAAGCGCATGACAACCTCTGCTTCCCTCTGCGAAGGGCCTATCTTTTACTTTTATCTCCTACATTGCATAAGAGTCATGGTGATTTTCACCCTTCCTTTTTACATTTTATCCTTTGGCAAGCACAATATGTTGGAAAGATCTTGGTATATATGGCTAATTGGATGCGAGTTTTCATGAACTATTGTTGTTGACATTACCCTTGAGGTAAAACGTTGGGAGGCAAAACTATAAGCCCCTATCTTTCTCTGTGTCCGACTAAAACTCCATACCCATAAGTATTGCATGAGTGTCAGCAATTGTGAAAGATTATACGATAGTTGAGTATGTGGACTTGCTAAAAAGCTGTTATCATTGACTCTTTCCTATGTTATGATAAATTGCAATTGCTTCAATGACTGAGATTGTAGTTCATTAGTTTTCAATAAAGTTTACGATTCATACTTGATATTGTGATTGAATTATTACTCTAGCATAAGATATCATATGACAAGAATTATATAAGTTGCTGTTCTAAGAATGATCATGATGCCCTCATGTCCGTATTTTATTTTTATCGACACCTTCATCTCTAAACATGTGGACATATTTTTCGATTTTGGCTTTTCGCTTGACGACAAACAAGGTCTAAGCTTGGGGGAGTTGATACGTCCATTTATCATCATGCTTTTATATCAATATTTATTGCATTATGGGCTGTTATTACACATTATGTCACAATACTTACGCCTATTCTCTCTTATTTTACAAGGTTTACATAAAGAGGGAGAATGTCGGCAGTTGGGATTCTGGCTGGAAAAGGAGCAAATATTAGAGACCTATTCTGCACAGCTCCAAAAGTCCTGAAACTCCACGGATGATGTTTTCCAAATATATAAAAAACATTGAGCGCAAGAACTTCGCCAGGGGGGCCACACCCTGCCCACAAGGGTGGGGGGCGCGCCCTACCTCCCTAGGCGCGCCCCCTACCTGGTGGGCCCCCTGGTGGCCCTCCGGTGACCATCTTCTGCTATATGGACTCTTTTGATGGGAAAAAAAATCATAAGCCATCTTCTCGGACGAAACTCCACTACCACGAGGCGGAACCAATCTAGGGCTCTGGCGGAGCTGTTCTGTCAGGGAAACTTCCCTCCCGGAGGGGGAAATCATCGCCATCATCATCACCAACGCTCCTCTCATCACGAGAGGGCAATCTCCATCAACATCTTCATCAGCACCATCTCATCTCAAAACCCTAGTTCATCTCTTGTATCCAATTCTTGTCTTCAAGTCCGGGATTGGTGCTAGTAGGTTGCTAGTAGTGTTAATTACTCCTTGTAGTTGATGCTAGTTGGTTTAATCGGTGGAAGATCATATGTTCAGATCCTATATGCACATTAATACCCCTCTGATTATGAACACGTTTATGCTTTGTGAGTAGTTACTTTTGTTCCCGAGGACATGGGAGAAGTCTTGCTATGAGTAGTCATGTGAATTTGGTATTCGTTCGATATTTTGATGAGATGTATGTTGTCTCTCCTCTAGTGGTGTTATGTGAATGTCGACTACATGATACTTCACCATTGTTTGGGCCTAGAGGAAGGCATTGGGAAGTAATAAGTAGATGATGGGTTGCTAGAGTGACAGAAGCTTAAACCCTAGTTTATGCGTTGCTTCGTAAGGGGCTGATTTGGATCCATATGTTTCATGCTATGGTTAGGTTTACCTTAATACTTTCGTTGTATTTGCGGATGCTTACAATAGAGGTTAATCATAAGTGGGATGCTTGTCCAAGTAAGGGCAGCACCCAAGCACCGGTCCACCCACATACCAAATTATCAAAGTACCGAACGCGAATCATATGAACGTGATGAAAACTAGCTTGACGATATTCCCATGTGTCCTCGGGAGCGCTTTACATCATATAAGAGTTTGTCCAGGCTTGTCCTTTGCTACAAAAGGATTGGGCCACCTTGTTGCACCTTATTTACTTTTGTTACTTGTTGCTCGTTACAAATTATCTTATCACAAAACTATCTGTTACCACTTATTTCAGTACTTGCAGAGACTACCTTGCTGGAAACCGCTTATCATTTCCTTCTACTCCTCATTGGGTTCGACACTCTTACTTATCGAAAGGACTACGATAGATCCCCTATACTTGTGGGTCATCACTAACCTATTAACCTAGAGCCCAGTGCCAGTTTCTATTTTTTTTCCTTGTTTTTTAGTTTTACAGAAAAGGAATATCAAACAGAGTCCAAACAGAATAAAACTTTCGCGATGATTTTTCTTGGACCAGAAGACATCTAGAGAACTTGGAGAGGGGGCCAGAAGGTTCCCGAGGAGGCCACAAGCCTGCTAGGCGCCCCTAGGGGGGCACACTCTGAGGGCTTGTGGGCCCCTCAGGGACCTTCCAACCCTAATCTTTGCACTATAAATTCCCAAATATTCCCAAACCATCAGAGGCACCCACCAAAATACTTTTCCGCCACCGCAAGACTCTAGTAATATTCCCGTGAGATCCCATCTTGGGGCCTTTTCCGGCACCCTGTTGAAGGGGGATTCGAGCACGAAGGGCCTGTACATCTACCATGTTGCCCTTCCGATGAAGCGTGAGTAGTTTACCACAGACCTACGGGTCCATAGCTAGTATCTAGATGGCTTCTTCTCTCTCTTTGATCTTCAATACAGTGTTCTCCTCGATGATCTTGGAGTTCTATCCGATGTAATATTTTTCTGCGGTGTATTTGTCGAGATTTGATGAATTGTGGATTTATATCAGATTATCTATGAATATTATTTGAGTCTTCTCTAAACTCTTTTATGCATGATTAAAATATCTTTGTATTTCTCTTCGAACTATCGGTTTGGTTTGGCCAACTAGATTGTTTTTTCTTGCAATGGGAGAGGTGCTTAGTTTTTAGTTTAATCTTGCGGTGTCCTCACCCAGTGACAGATGAGGTAGCGAGGCACGTATTGTATTGTTGTCGGGTGGTTGGTGCGACATATGCCAATGGGTGGCTTATCATTGTGGGAGCCAATAAAACATAGCCGGTGCCTGGAAACGGCATAAGGTGAAGACATGCACGCCGGCAGATCTTACCTAGCTTCGGGGCTCTCCGTGGAGATAACACCCCTACTGCTGCTCTGCGGGGTCTCCGCATGGTCACTAGATTGACAAGTAGCTACAAGAGGCTCCTTGAGCTGTTCGATGAAAGGATGAAGAAGGGCCAGGCTAGCCTGCTTCTCCTCTCAATGTGGTGTCTAAAAACTAATGGAAAAGGGATCCCCTGCATGGGTGCCCTGGGGGTTTTTTATAGGCCTACCCCCAGGGGTACAATGGTAATCCGGCTGGGCGCGGGCCCCAGCCTTCTGTGTCTACACTGGCCGGCTTCTCCGCCGACCAATGGGCCCGCCAATTGCCGGCCTTCTGGTCGACAGGACGGTCCCACAGCTCGGGGGTCTTGTCGGAGGCTTGTTACTGTTGCCTCGCCTCAGGTGACGAGGGCTTTGTCATGGTAAGCATGGCTACAGTGCCGCCGCCGGGCGGCTTATTGCTGTAGCCTTACCTCGCATTATCTCCTTAATGAGGCACCTCCTTCGAGGAAGCGAACTAGCCGACTACTGGGAGTCGGCCATACCCCAGGCCGACTGGGAGAAGCCTGGCTGCCTTTAGGCGTCTCCCTGACTGAGGGGGCCCGCCACCCACGGGTCGTACTGACAGCTCGCCGTGGGTGACATCATGGTCAACATGGCAACAGTGCCGCGCCGGACAGGAGTTGGCTGCCCCGTAGGACACACTGTGGCCATGCGCGTTCCGGGATTCGGGGGTGGCAGGCTTCACTGTAGCCACGCCCCGTCTCATCGCCGTTATGTGGGTGCAAACTCCGAGGGCACGATCTCGGTCGCCTGCTGCGGGGGGGCTTCTTGGAATCGGCCCTCTCGGGGCCGGCTTCTCGGAGCCGACCCTCTCGTGGTTTTCTTCTCGAGGATTTTAGGGCTGGGCCGCCTTCGTGCAGCCGGCCTGAGAGGTAGCCAGCTGGGGGAAGGCGGCCCCACGTCTTGGATGTTTGAAGGCTCGATCGGCTATGATTCTTCTGAAGAGCCAGGGGGAGCCGGCTAGGCTACCCGTGGTCATTTACTCCGACAGTAGTCCCCGAAGCTGGTTGGGCTCCGAGGCAGAAAAGAGACGAGGAGCTCAATCAGCTTCCTATCTTGAGGAGCCGGAAACTAGGAGCCGGCTTTGATTAGGTGCGCCATCTTCTGGAGGGTTTCGAAGCTTGAAGGTGGGAACTAGGCGGCGCGCGAGTCAGGCTGCAAGCTGTCCGCCTGCCGCCTGCGCGCCACATGGCACCCAACGACTGGAAGGGCCTGCTAGCCCAGGCGCGCGACGGGATGCTGCCGCAGTCAGAGGCCCACCACTACCGGGCCCGTCCACGCGCGGATCTTCTGTGGCTATGATGGACCGCGCGCCTCCCAGCGGTGGTTACCGCACGTCGTTAAGGCACGATAATCGCGGGGCGTGGGGGAGTGGGCGCAGTTAATCCCATGTCCCCCACGCCTCGCCTCCTCGGCTTCGCCGCACGAGGCTATAAGTAGGGGGAAGAGGGTGAGCAGCAAACGCTCGCACGCTCGCCCTAGCTCCGCCCCTTCCTTCTTCTTCCTCCTCCTCTCCGTCGCCACAGCTACCCGCCACCACTTCGGCTCTTCCGCCAATCTTCTTGGCTCGCCGTCACTCTGTCGTAGCGGGGTCGTGCCCCTTTCCACCACCGCACCTTTCTCGTTGCCGTGCCGTCCCCATGGCGCTGTTGAGGTCCTGGGATGGCTCCAATGTCCATGATGACCACATCGACTTCCTCCGCCGGACGCGGCGGCTGCCAGGCGCGAACTACGTGCGGCTCCGTCTCGCGCCGGAGAGGGAGATCTCGCTGGCACCGGAGGAGGACGAGCGGGTAGTCTTCCGCTCGCACTGCCTGCATGGTTTCGGCCTGCCGGCGAGCGGGTTCTTTCGCTCCTTCCTCGAGTTTTATCATCTTCAGCCGCATCACCTCACTCCGAACGCAGTGATGCTGCTGTCGGCCTTCGTCGCCCTGTGCGAGGGTTTTCTTGGCGTCCTCTGCACCCTTGAACTCTGGGGGGAATTCTTCCAGTGCAAGCTTGGCACTGTCGTCGCGGGCGTGCCCACCCCTTGCGGGGCCTTCATCGCCATGCGGAGGATGAGCGACAACAACCCGTTTCCGGCCATCCCGCTGATCCAGTCAGTGAAGCTCTGGCAGAAATCTTACTTCTACGTGAAGAACATTGCTCCGCAAGGTGACTTCGTCAATTTGCCGGCTGGGAGGCAGCCCTCATGGTCCTTCCGGGCCAGGTCGCTCTCTCAGGGTGGGGCCGCATCTGTTGCACGGCTCCGGGTGATGATCCAGTCGGAGGGTCTGACCGGGGCCGACCTGGTGGCCGCCTTCGTGGAGCGCCGGGTGCTCGCGCTCTAGGGCCGACCTCACATGATTTGTCAGATGAGCAGCCGCTTTGACCCGTGCCGGCTAAGCACCAAGGAGATGCCTCACACCGAGGTGTCTTACATGGTGAACTATATTGCCAACTAAAAGCTCACCGAGGAGTGGTAGTACGACAAGGAGCCGTACTCTCGCGCCAATCCTCCGCCTATGGTAAGTTTCTCTTCCTTTCTTCTTTTCTTGTTGCCGGGTTCATGATGGCCGACTCCTGACCCGTCGGCCTGTTTTTGGCAGAATCCCATGCTTCCGCCGGCAACCGGGGCCGTGGGGGTGGAACGCCAGTTCCTCTCTGACCGCACGATGGACGATGTTGACGACCCGGACCTGGGGCGGCCGCCATGGAAGATGACGTCGCAGGGGAAGGCGGCGAGGCAGGAGGCTCTGCGCTCGGGGCCGCCTTCGAGGACTGGCCGGATAATGACGAGGCCGAAGTCATTCCGCGCCGCTGGCCGGCGCCCGATCATCAAGGCGCGGGCCCATCTGCCGCGCCGGCTGCTCACGGTGGCGCGCAGAAACATCGGGCCGCGTCGACCCACTTTGGTAGTCAGCCCAAGAAGCCCAAGAGTACCGCGGCGGCGACCAAGCGGGACGAAGCGGCCGCGAAGGCGGCCCGCTTCCGCAAGGTGGTGAAGCAGCCACAGGCGGTTTCAGCGTAAGTGTCGTTTTCCTTACGCCTTTCTTTTTCTTCTTCGGTTGATATTCTTCTAGGCCTTCCTCTTGACTTATCAAAACAAGGCCCCACTCTCTCTCGAACGGACCCCTGCCGCCTCCATAGTTGGACCCGCCGGAGGGTCCTCGAGTTCCCGCCGTGTGGATCCCCGCACCAATCTCCTAGAGGCGACAGAGCGAAACGCACGAGAGGCGCGAGAGGAGCGGGAGGCGGAGGAGCGGAGGGCGGCTCGGGAGGCGAAGGAGAAGTCGGCGGAAGCGCGAGCCGGCGCGGCCAGCCAGTGATGGAGAGGGAGGCGGCGTCGTCGCCGCCGACTGGAATGGGCCAAGGAGGCCGGCCCGATGTGCCGCTCGTGGAGCCGGCTGGAGGCGAGCCGACTGTGGGGGCGGGTCTTGTGGTCTCGTCGCCGTCTTGTCGGCGCGCAGGGAAGGCGGCTTCGGCGCCGGATCCGCAAAAAACTGCGGGCGCCAACTTGTCGGCCCAGGACCTGGAAGCGGCTAGCGATAGCTCGTCCGGGTGGACGCCGGGTAACGGGACGGCCGTGCTGAACATGGCAGCGTAGGACGTCCGGAACCGGCTTCAGGCCCAAGCTACCGCGCTGAAGCAGTACACTCAAGAATTTCTCACGACGCGCACGGTGATCCGGGTGAGTCCTCCCGCTTTTCGTTGATTGCTCCTGATTTCTTCCGTGGGGGCGCATCAGCGCACCCACTGGGTGTAATCCTCGGGTTCCGAGTCGGCTGCTGAGCAGGCGGCTTGGAACTTCTTGGTGGACTTCAATTGTCGTCTTGTTCTTACTCGCATCTCTTATCTTATCTGCAGGAGTATCATAACCTCTGCGCAACTGCCTTCAACTCCCAGGCCCAGGAGTTGAATCAGAAAGCCACCGATCTGACCGAGAGCCGGAGTAAGTGCTTCATCTTTTGTCTCAAGTGGGGGCGCGTCAGCGCACCCACTGGGTGTAGTCCCCGAGATTCGGGCCGACTGCTGAGCAGTCGGGTCGGATCTTTTCCTAACGACTTCTTTCTTCATATCTGCAGGGGCCAATGCTGACTTGAGGAGCCAGTTAAGCGGAGCCCAGACCGCCCTTCGCGCCAAGGAGGTCGAGTGCGCCGCCCTGGTTCAGGAGCGCCATCGCCTGGCCAAAAAACTAGCCGACCAGGAAGAGAGCCACAAGGCGGCCCTGAAGGCGGCACAGGACAGCGAGGACGCCCTCAAAGCCGAATATGAAACCAAGGCGGCGAACTGGGCCGAGGCAAGGCAGGCGCTGAGCCAAGGCTACAACCGAGTAGAAGACTTAATCGACGGTAGGCCGCCTTCTTCTTCGTTTCTTTGCCTGCCTCCTGCCGTCTGACTTGTCTTTTGATTTTGAACTACTGCTTTCTTCTTTGAGCAGATTACTTTCCCGGTTACTCGGTTGCCGCTACCCAAGCTATCGAGGCCCACCGCGACATGCGACGGTAGGCAGGGGTCGAGATCGCGCCGGGCGCCGGCTGGTCACTTGAGGAGCAGCTTCTGGCGATTCAAGCCCGCCTGCAGCCGGCTCACCGCCTGCTCCGCCGGCTTCAGCGCGCCGGGGCGCAAGTGCTGGACGCCCTCTGGCCTGGCGAGGTGATTCCACGCACCCCAAGTTGGACTGCCGATTGGCTGGAGGCTGTAGTCGGCCGCTTCGAGGCTTGGAAGGCGTCAGCGGCCCGGTCCGACGCTGGGCGGGCGCTGGAGTTCGTCCGAGCTTGGTATCCTGGGCTGAACTTGGACCAGCTGAGTACCTGGCGGCAGGAGGCCGATGAGGAGCTCGAGGCGGTGCGGCCGGCTATCGTCCAGCGCGCCTCGGCGATCACCAAGTACATCGACACCAGTGCCTTTGCCCCTGAGGTGGATGATGCCGGCGTCACTCAGTCGGAGGAGTGGTTCGGGCTGAGCCCGGCAGAAGGTGAGGACTCGACGGAGGAGATTGCTTCCAGCGATGAGGGCGAAGGGGAAGAGGGAGAGGATGGTGAAGACGTGCCAGTCAGCGAAGCAACCAGCCCGCCTCAGCCTGATCGTGCCTCCAGCAACGAGGCGCGCGCCAGCGCGCCGCCTGCAAGAGGTGATGATCATGCCGAGACTCGCCAGCCGGCCACTCCTCCAGCCGGTACTGCCGTCTCCACCGACCTGCCCGACTCGCCCGTCGCTCCCTTGGCCTGATCCGCCGTCCTTGCTTTTCCTGCTCGTTACTCTTTTGAATAACTTTTATTAAATTTGCGCAGTTCCACCCACTGGGGGTGTGTTTAAACTATGTTGAATGATGGCCTTTTGAAGGTCTTTTGTGTAAATATAATCATGCATGTGTTTGGCTTCTGTTCATGTTTGCTTTCATCTTTTTGGCTTTTTCCTTTGCCGCCTTCCCTTGGCCACCGCCTTCCCAGTCGGACAACTGCTCTGCAGTCTGTGGCTGGAGAAGGACTTGGTTGTTTTTGGGAAGACAAGTACTCGAGCTTTCTTAGATTGCAGCAAGGTGAACGGGAAGCCGGCCAGCCGGCTGCTCTGGTAGCCAGTTGGCGTGGTTGGGGGGCCGGCTCGTGTTATATAAGTTCGTTAGTCCTTAGCCATTTTTCGTGTGGGCATCCTTTCCTACCCTTGGCTCTTGCCAGTCGGACAGTCGATTCTTCGAGCTGCGACTTTTGACAAGAGGGGGCTTGGGTGCTGGCACACTACTTGTCTGATTGCATGCAAAACTTTAGATATAACTCGAGGCGGCGAGTCCCCGGGCCGACTGGTCGAACCCGGTGCCGGACAAAAAAGCAAATGTAGTAACGTAATTGTAGGCATGATACTCATCTTTCATAGATAAAAGAGGGTAGTCCCCGAGTGCTCCTCGGGGGACCCTTTGTCTCGTACTTAGTACAAAAGGTAGCGTGCTACGTACTGCTTTTTAACTGTAAAATCTTCGGAGGAGATTGGCGTTCCATGGTCGTTCCGACTCCTTGCCGGAATCATCTCTCTTGCGTGCCTTCGGCTTCTGCGCATCGATTAGGTAGTAGGAGTCGTTGCCTAAAGCTCTGCTGATGACGAAGGGGCCCTCCCAAGGGGCCGAGAGCTTGTGCTGGCCGGCTGTTCGTTGGATCAGTCGGAGCACAAGATCGCCCTCTTGGAAGGATTTTGGCTTGACTTTCTGGCCGTGGTAGTGGCGCAGACCCTGCTAATAGATGGCAGACTGGCTGAGGGCTAACAGTCGGCCTTCTTCCAGCAGGTCGACACCGTCTTTTCGTGCTTCCTTGGCCTCCGCCTCCATGTACATGGTGGCCCGAGGTGAGTCGAACTCGATGTATGTTGGGATGACAGCCTCGACACCATATACAAGGAAGAAAGGGGTGAAGCCGGTTGACTTGTTTGGGGTAGTGCGCAAACTCCAAACGACGGCCGGCAGCTCGTCGAGCCAATAGCCGGCCGAACGCTCCAGTGGCACGACCAGTCGGGGTTTGATGCCGGAGAGGATGAGGCCGTTTGCTCGCTCGACCTGGCCGTTTGACTGCGGGTGGGCAACGGACGCTAGGTCCAGCCGGATGCCGTGTGTTGCACAGAAACATGCCAGTGCTCCCTTTGCAAAATTTGTACCATTGTCGGTGATGATGCTGTGCAGAATGCCGTACCGGGTTGTGATATCTGCGATGAACGTCACAGCAGTCGGCCCATTCAGCTTCTTGATCGGCTTTGCTTCAATCCACTTGGTAAAATTGTCCACAATGACGAGCAGATGTGTCATGCCGCCGCGTGCCGTCTTGAATGGGCCCACCATGTCCAGCCCCCAGATGGCAAAAGGCCAGGTGAGGGGGATGGTTTTGAGTGCAGAAGCCGGCAGGTGTTGCTTGGAACTGAAAACTTGGCACCCTTTGCAGTGTTTGACTAGTTCCTTGGCATCATCCAAAGTAGTCGGCCAGAACAATCCATGGCGGAAAGCTTTGGCAACGAGTGATCTTGAGGCCGCGTGGTGGCCGCATTCACCTTGGTGGATGTCCTTGAGGATTGCTATGCCCTTCTCTGGCTCGACGCAGCGCTGGAAGACTCCAGTAACACTGCGCCTAACAAGCTCTCGGTTTACTATTGTGTATGCTCCGGCTCGGCGTTGGACTTGTCTTGCCGAGATCTCGTCAGTTGGCAACTCTCTGTTTACTAAGAAGTTGAGGATGGGCTGGGCCCATGATGGAGCTATGACTTCTTCTACTGTCAAAGGTGCTACTCTGACCAGGGCGGGTGGGCTGGGCGGTGAAGAGTTGGAGTCGGCCGCCGTCTGTTGTGTCGATGCAGTCCCCGAGCTGACTGCAGTAGCCCCCGGGCCGAGTTCCGAAGTTCCCGGGCCGGGTGCGGCTATGGCAGTCCCCAGGCCGCCTGTCGAAGTCCCCGAGCCGCCTACTTGGTTCCCGAAGTCGGATCCGACTGCGTCGGGGTCAGGCGACATGAAGATGGAATCAGATTCTAGAGACGGCTTTATAGACGGCTTGAGGAGGCAGTGGAGAAACACCGGATTGTATAGCTTGCCGGGTGGAACCTATTCGTGCCAGGGCGTCTGCTTGCATGTTGTCAGCCATGGTACATGAAGGAACTCACATCCTTCAAAATATCCACTGATTTGTTGAACGAGGAAACGGTAGCTCGCCATGTTTGCGTCCTTATCGTCCCAGTCGCGAGATGACTGCTGGACCGCCAAATCCGAGTCGCCATAGCACAGGATCCGGCGGATGCCGAGCTCTTTGGCTAGCCGGAGCCCGTGTATGAGCGCCTCGTACTCGGCCACATTATTGGAGGCGGCAAAATGAATTTGCAATGTGTACTTGAGCTTGTCGTCCTTGGGAGAGGTGAGGATGATGCCGTCTCCCAAGCCGGTGTGCATCTTGGACCCATCGAAGTGCATCCGCCAATGAGTGGAGTCGGGGGCCGGTGGCAGGTACTGGGTTTCGGCCCAGTCGACGAAGAAGTCGGCCAGTGCTTGGGATTTAATGGCGGTGCGGGGCTGGTAGAAGATCGTGTAAGGAGCTAGCTCAATGGCCCATTTTGCCACCCGGCCGGATGCATCCCGGCTGCCTATGATCTCGGCAAGCGGGGCAGTACATACGACCGTGATGGGGTGCTCTTGAAAGTAGGGCTTGAGCTTCTTGGCGGCGAAGTACACACCGTAGCACATCTTCTGGTAGTGTGGGTAGTTTTGCTTTGAGGCGGATAATACTTCGCTTAAATAATACACCGGCCTCTGGAGTAGCTGAGCTCGGCCTTCTTCTGGGCGCTGGACCACGATAATAGTGCTAACCACCCGGCTAGTGGCGGCAATGTAAAGGAGCATGGGCTCTTTTTCAATCGGCGCCGCCAAGACAGGCAGCGTGGTCAACATCTTCTTTAGCTTGTGGAAAGCTTGGTCTGCTTGGTCGTTCCACTCAAAGTGAGTGGACTTCTTCATGAGTCGGTAGAGGGGGGAGATTTCTCTTCGAGCCGGCTGATGAAGCGGTTCAGGGAAGCCAAGCATCCGGTGAACTTCTGGACGTCTCATAGCTTGGTGGGAATCTCCATTCTCTCTATGGCCTTGATCTTCATCGGGTTGCACTCGATGCCGTGTTCGGAAACCAGGAAGCCCAGGAGCTGGCCGGCTGGTACTCCGAACACGCATTTCTCGGGGTTGAGCTTGATCTGAAAACGGTGCAAGTTTTCAAATGTCTCTCTGAGGTCTTCCAGCAAGGTGCCGCGCTTCTCCGCCTTCACCACAATATCGTCTACATAGTCTTGGGCATTCCTGCCGAGCTACTTGAGGAGGCATTTCTGCATGCAATGCTGAAAAGTGGCACCGGCATTTCTCAAGCCGAATGTCATAGTCAGGTAGCAGAAAGCTCCGAATGGCGTGATGAAGGCGGTCTTCAGGCGGTCAGCTGGATCCAACTTTATCTGGTGGTAGCCTGAGTAAGCATCCAAGAAGCTCAACAGCTCGCATCCGACTGTGGAGTCTATCACTTGATCAATCCTTGGCAAGGCGAAGGGATCTTTGGGGCAGGCCTTGTTGAGGCTGGTGTAGTCTATACACATGCACCACTTGTTATTTTTCTTCAGCACGAGGACCGGGTTGGCGAGCCACTCTGGAAAGGAAACTTCCATAATGAAGCCGGCTGCCAGAAGTCAGGCTATCTCTTCTCCTACAATCCTTCTCTTTTCTTCCGATAGTCGGCGGAGAGGCTGTTTGACTGGTTTTGCACCTTCTCGGACGTGTAGCTTGTGCTCGGCGAATTCCTTCGGAACACCTGGCATGTCCTTGGGGGACCATGCGAAGATGTCCCGATTCTCACGGAGGAAATCGATGAGCTCGCCTTCCTATTTGCTGTCCAGGTTTGCCCCGATGGTGGCAAACCTTTCTGGGTGCTCCGGGTCCAGAGGTACCTTCTTTGATTCTTTGGCCGGCTGGAATGAACCTTGGGCATCACACTCCTTGGGGTCGGGGGACAGGGCCGGCTGCTTGCCGGCCATGGCCATGACTCGATCCAGTATCTTCTTCTCTTCAGCAATCACGAGGGACTCGGCTAGCCGACTACTAGCTGCCGCACACTCGGAGGATTTCTTGTAGTCTCCGGCTATGGTAATGATGCCCTTGGAACTTGGTATCTTCATCTCGAGGTAGGCATAGTGGGGTACAACCATGAATTTGGCCAGAGCAGGTCGGCCCAGCAACGCGTGGTAAGGGCTCTCCAGATCCACTACCTCAAACCATATCGCCTCTCGGCGGAAATGGTCCTTGTCCCCGAAGAGGACGTCTATCTTGATCTTGCCGATTGGGGAGCAGGACAGGCCTACGATCCCATGGAACACAGTCCGACTAGGCATGAGCTGCCTCGTCTTGATGCCCAGCTTCTCCATGGTGTCACGGTACAGTATGTTGATGCTGCTCCCGCCATCTATCAGTACGCGGGAGAAACAGGCAGCTCGCCTTTCTGTTGTGAGGGTGGCGTCCAAAACCAATGCGTAAGAGCCGGGAGACGACATCACCTCTGGGTGATCAGTCCGGCTCCAGCTGATAGGCCTCTCTAACCAGTGCATGAACTCGGGGTTGTTGGAGGCAACTGCGTTGACTTCTTGGTGCTATCGGCGCCGGCTACGCCAATCTTCTGGTTGGCTTGTAAAGACGGCGTAGGCGGCATGCTCGTCGGGGAACTCGTCTTGAACAGCCCCGACAGCTGGTCGAGCAGCCGGTTGCAGAGGGGCCGGAGGCGGCTGACCAGCGGGCGGAGGCGGCGCTATCCCCTCGCCCATGGAGATCTGCGTGAGCCAGTGGCATTTCCGGGTCGTGTGGTTTGAAGGCTTCGGGCCGCTGTGGAACTTGCAGGGGGCATCAAGTGCTTGCTCATAGGAGAAAGCCGGCTGCCAAGCCGGCCTGCTGCCTTTCTGCTTCTTGTGCGTGGCCCGCCCTTTGGGTTGTTCATCTTCGATCGTGGCCACCCGCCGACTGGTGGAAGGCGGTATGGGAGCCTTGCGCTTGTGGTCGTTCTGGTACGGGCGTCGGTTGGAGTCTCCCGCCGGCGTCTTGGGACTCGGAGCGAGCACCTTCCCGGAGGCGTCTACTCGGAGCTTGGTCTTCATTGAGGAATCGGCCGTGGCGTATTTATCAGCTATGACTAGCAGCTCGTCGAGGGTAGTCGGCTCGTCGCAGAGGAGTCGGTGCTTGAGGAGGGTGCCTTCTCGGCACCCGACGGTGAAGTACTCTATAGCTTAAACCTCATGCACCCCTTCGCAGTAATTGCGGAGCTCAGCCCAACACGTGAGGTAGTCGCGGGTTGATTCATTGGGCCCTTGTACACACAAGGAGAGCTGTCGGGGCTTGGGAGCCCGCTTGTAGGTGCCGGTGAAGTTGCGGATGAAAGCTTCTGTGAAGTCCAGCCAGCTGTTGACGCTGTAAGGGTTGAGGCTATTGAGCCAGGTGTGTGCCGTGCCCTGGAGCATGAGGGGGACATACTTCATGGCAACACGCCTGTTGCCGTTTGCGATGCTAACCGCAGTGGAGTAGTCGATCAACCAATGTTCCGGCTTCACGGAGCCGTTGTACTTGGGCGTGTCTCTTGGGAGCGAGAACCCTTTGGGGAAGGGCTCGTCACGGATGCGAGGGCCGAAACAAGGCGGGCCGACATCATCTTCTTCTTCCAGAGCCAGGGATCGCGCTAGGCGGTCGATCCGGTGGCGGGCGTCATTCTCGCCGACTCCTTCGCAGCGGCCCAGTCGGCCGCTGAGAGTCGGATGTGTGATAGGCAGCGGGGTAGGATATCTCTCCCCACGAGGTGGAGGAGGAGGAGGATCGCCTCACCACTCCACAGCTCGAGGGCGGCCTTCTGCGTCACGCTCGATGGAGCTTCGAGTCCGGCTGCGGCTGGCAGCCGGCTCCTTTTCTTTCCTTGAGCGGGTGTTGCCCACAGTCGGCGTTCGGGACGTCGCAGCATGCTCTCGGCGCGGGGGAGGACTTTCAGCGCGGACGCCGGCTTCATGCCGCTCTGTGGCTGCGTCAATAAGCTGCTGGATGCGTCTGGTCATGTAGGGGAGCTCGTCGGGCCCCAGTCCATTCAGCTCGTCTGCGGCCGCCTGGGCGGCGCGTAGGTTCTCGAGTGGCGTGGCATAGACTAGGCGGTCTGCTCCCAGCATATCGGCGATAGCCGCACCGCGTTTCTTGATGATGCCGATGCGGCTCGGCCCGTCGGGAGGCGGCGTGCCGAAGGCGGTGCAGTCGACTTCGCGCTGGTGAGCCTCGGTGAGGCGTCTCATGGTAGCTAGCTTCTGGCCCTCCGCAACGAGGGCGAGGCGGCGCGCCTCCAGTGTCTCAGCGTCAGCGTCGGCGGACAAGTCATGAAGCGTCGTCTGCAGGGCGTCATGGGCGTTTTCACCAGAGGCGGCGCCATGGCTGATGACCAGTACCTCGGTGATGGCGCTGCCATTGCTGTCGGCTTGAGGACGAGGGTCGTTCATGATTACCACATTGGAGGGGAAGGCGTCAAGCGATGCCGTGTCAGAGTCGACAAGCATCGGGTCGGTGGAGCCAACCGACTCCAAGTCCGCGGCAAGCTCGCCAGAGATGTGGAGTTGGTCGAGGAGGCTGACGAGGTGTCTCTCGGGGCAGCCTGTGCCCGCGTCGGATGCGGTCTCGTCGGAGATGCGAGTCTCGCCAAGAAGATCAGTGAGGTAGCTCGCTGCGCAGGCGTCGGCGATGCCTTGTAGCGCGTCAGGGCAAGCGCCATCGGGTGAGCCGGGCTGGCTACGCTCGCTAGGAAGGAAGAGGGTTCCCGTCCAGAACAGGTCTCCGGACAATGGTGCACCTGGCCCCAAGGTGGGCGCCAAATGTCGGGTGGTTGGTGCGACATATGCCAACGGGTGGCTTATCATTGTGGGAGCCAATAAAACATCGCCGGTGCCTGGAAACGGGATAAGGCGAAGACATGCACGCCGGCGGATCTTACCCAGCTTCGGGGCTCTCCGTGGAGATAACACCCCTACTGCTGCTCTGCGGGGTCTCCGCATGGTCACTAGATTGACAAGTAGCTACAAGAGGCTCCTTGAGCTGCTCGATGAAAGGATGAAGAAGGGCCAGGCTAGCCTGCTTCTCCTCTCAATGTGGTGTCTAAAAACTACTGGAAAAGGGATCCCCCATCATGGGTGCCCTGGGGGGTTTATATAGGCCTACCCCCAGGGGTACAATGGTAATCCGGCCAGGCGCGAGCCCCAGCCGTCTGTGTCTACGCTGGCCGGCTTCTCCGCCGACCGATGGGCCCGCCGACTGGTGGACCCCACCGGCTGCCGGCCTTCTGGTCGACAGGCCGGTCCCACAGCTCGGGGGTCTTGTTGGAGGCTGGTTACTGTTGCCTCGCCTCAGGTGACGAGGGCTTTGTCGTGGTAAGCATGGCTACAGTGCCGCCGCCGGGCGGATTATTGCTGTAGCCTTACCTCGCCTTATCTCCTTAATGAGGCACCTCCTTCGAGGAAGCGAACTAGCCGACTACTAGGAGTCGGCCATACCCCAGGCCGACTGGGAGAAGCCTGGCTGCCTTTAGGCGTCTCCCTGACTGAGGGGGCCCGCCACCCACGGGTCGTACTAACAGCTCGCCGTGGGTGACGTCATGGTCAACATGGCAACAGTGTCGCGCCGGACGGTAGATGGCCGCCCTGTACGACGCACTATGGCCATGCGCGTTCCAGGATTCGGGGGTGGCAGGCTTCACTGTAGCCACGCCCTGTCTCATCGCCGTTATGTGGGTGCAAACTCTAAGGGCACGATCTTGGCCGCCTGCTGGGGGGCCCGGCTTCTTGGAGTCGGCCCTCTTGGGGCCGGCTTCTCGGAGCCGGCCCTCTCGTGGTTTTCTTCTCGAGGATTTTAGGGCTGGGCCGCCTTCGTGCAGCCGGCTGAGAGGTAGCCAGCTAGGGGAAGGCGGCCCCACGTCTTGGATGTTTGAAGGCTCGATCGGCCTATGATTCTTCTGAAGAGCCAGGGGGAGCCGGCTAGGCTACCCGTGGTCATTTACTCCGACAATTGTTGCCATCAAGGATAAAAATATGGCGTTTATATCATATTGCTTGAGTTTATCCCTCTACATCATGTCATCTTACTTAAGGCGTTACTCCATTCTTATGAACTTAATACTCTAGATGCATGCTGAATAGAGGTCGATGTGTAGAGTAATAGTAGTAGATGCATAATCGTTTTGGTCTACTTGACACGGACATGATGCCTATATTCATGATCATTGTCGTAGATACCGTCATAATTATGCGCTTTTCTATCAATTGCTCGACAGTAATTTGTTTACCCACCGTATGATTTCTTTCAAGAGAGAAGCCTCTACTGAAACCTATGGCCCCCGAGTCAATTTCCATCATATATTTTCAGATCTATAAACCAAAAAATACCTTGCTACACTTTATTTATATTTACTTTATTTTTCCTTTTTATTTATCTTTTATACCTATCTCTATTAGATCTCACTCTTGTTCGAGATCATGAAGGGATTGACAACCCCTTTTTCGCGTTGAGTGCAAGTGTTTGTTAGTTTGTGCAGGTGCATAGATTGGAGACTTGCTTGTGCCTCCTACTGGATTGATACCTTGGTTCTTAACTTAGGGAAATACTTATCTCTACTTTGCTGCGTCACCCTTTCCTCTTCAATGGAAAAATCAATGCAAGCTCAGGAAGTAGTAGGCGCCCCCTGGGCGCGCCATGTCAGCTTGTGGGGCCCACAGAGGCCCTCCGAAGCCAATCTTCTTCTATATGAAGCCATTTCCCTCTAAATAAATCAAAAGAAGACTTTTGGATGATGCACCGCCGTCTCGAGCCGGAACCTGGGCAGGAGCACTTTTGCTCTTTGGTAGAGCGATCCCATCGGGGACACTTCCCTCCGAGAGGGGGAAATCGAAGCCATCATCATCACCAACGCTCGTCTCATCATGGGAGGACTCATCTCTACCAACATCTTCACGAGTACCATCTCATCTCCAAACCCAGTTCATCTCTTGTATCCAATCTTTGTCTCAAACCTCAGATTGGTACATGTGGGTTGTTAGTAGTGTTGATTACATCTTGTAGTTGATGCTAGTTGGTTTACTTGGTGGAAGGTTATATATTCAGATTGTTAATCATATATTTATATCCTCTGATCATGAACGTCAATATGATTTGTAAGTAGCTCTATTTGTTCTTGAGGACATGGGAGAAGTATTGTTATAAATAATCATGCGAAGTTGGTTTTTGTTCAATGTTTTGATGAAGTGTTGTGTTGTTCTTCCTCTAGTGGTGCCGTGTGAAGGTCGACTACATGACACATTACCATGTTTGGGCCTATGGGAAGGCATGATTGTGGGATTAGTCTATAGATGATGGGTTGCGGGAGTGACAGAAACCTAAATCCCGGTTTATGAGCTGTTTTCTCAAAAATCAGGGCCCTCCCTCAGCTCCATATTTCATTGAAGAAAGCGAAGCCATGTGAGTACCACAACAAATAGAAAGCTAAAACATACTCTGAACCAAAGAGGGGAATAACTATTCCCTGCATGCCTTACTACAGACCCAAAAACCAGAATTTCTCCCAAACGGACAGATCGCTAAACAATCGTCAAGGTGAGGACAACACCTACAAACTAAAGGAAAAACATATCACACACAGGCACACCTGTCACGCCCTCGATGCGGCTATATCTTCCACGTGTCGAAGCACGACTTAGAGGCATAACCGCATTGAAAGCAATGTCGCAAGTGAGGTAATCTTCACAAACAACCCATGTAATACATAAGGGGAAGAGATACATAGTTGGCTTACAATCGCCACTTCACACAATTACATGAATAAAGCATTACATCAACCAGTTACAAACAAGGCCCGACTATGGAGCCAAAATAAAAGAAGACTACCCCAAATGTTACACAGATCCCCGATCGACCCCAACTAGGCTCCACTACTGATCAACTAAAGGAAACATAGTATCGTCCTGAGTCCTCATCGAACTCCCACTTGAGCTCAGTCGCATCTCCTGGAACGGTATCATCGGCACCTGCATCTGGTTTTGGAAGTAATCTGTGAGTCACGGGGACTCAGCAATCTCACACCCTCGTGATCAAGACTATTTAAGCTTATGGGTAGGTAAAAGGTATGAGGTGGAGCTGCAGCAAGCACTAGCATATATGGTGGCTAACATACGCAAATGAGAGCGAGAAGAGAAGGCAAGGCACGGTCGAGAAACTATGATCAAAAAGTGATCCTAGAAATACTTACGTTCAAGCATAACACGAGATCGTGTTGTCTTCCCGGACTCTGCCGAAAAGAGACCATCACGGTTACACACGCTGTTGATCCATTTTAATTAAGTTAAGTTTCATATTTTCTACAACCGGATATTAACAAATTCCCATGTGCCCATAACCGCGGGCACGGCTTTCGAAAGATCAAATCCCTGCAGGGGTGTCCCAAATTATCCCATCACAAGCTCTCACAGTCAACGAAGGATATTCCTTCTCCCAGGACGACCCAATCAGACTCGGAATCCCGGTTACAAGACATCTCGACAATGGTAAAACTAAACCAGCAACACCGCCCGAATGTGCCGACAAATCCCGATAGGAGCTGCACATATCTCGTTCTCAGGGCACACTCAGATGAGCAATCCGTACAACTAAAACCAGCCCTCGAGTTTCCCCGAGGTGGCGCTGCAAGGGGCTCTAGTTTGGACCAACACTCAGAGGAGCACTGGCCCGGGGGGGGGGTTAAAATAAAGATGACCCTTGAGTCTGCACAACCCAAGGGAAAGAAAAGGCTAGGTGGCGAATGGTAAAACCAAGGTTGGGCATTGCTGGAGGAGTTTTATTCAAGGCGAACTATCAAGGAGTTCCCATTATAACCCAACCGCGTAAGGAACGCAAAATCTGGGAACATAACACCGATATGACAGAAACTAGGGTGGCAAGAGTGGAACAAAACACCAAGCATAAGGCCGAGCCTTCCACCCTTTACCAAGTATATAGATGCATTAATTAGATAAGAGGTATTGTGATATCCCAACAAAATATCCATGTTCCAACATGGAACAAGCTCCAATCTTCACTTGCAACTAACAATGCTATAAGAGGGCTGAGCAAAGCGGTAACATAGCCAAACAACGGTTTGCTAGGACATAGTGGGTTAGAGGCTTGGCTCAACAATATAGGAGGCATGATAAGCAAGTGGTAGGTATCGCGGCATAGGCATAGCAAAAGAGCGAGCAACTAGCAAGCAAAGATATAAGTGATTTCGAGGGTATGGTCATCTTGCTTGAAATCCCGCAAGGAAGAAGAACGAGTCCATGAAGAAGACAAACGGACGTAGCCAACGGATCCTCACAAACACGAGTTACCGGATTACCGAGAAGAAGTACACCGGAAATAAAGCAAACAACATAGTAAACAACCACGACATGAACATGGCATGATGCACAATCAAGTATGATGCATGTCCGGTTTAATGAAGCATGGCATGGCAAAGTGCACAAGCAACCCTACAAATTAAGTGGAGCTCAATATGCAACGAGTTGCATATTGACGAAACACCACGACAAGTTATTTAGTTCGATCTCGTTTATGTACCCAACAATATTAAATGTTGATTAGCATGGCAAGGGGTGAAGCAAAACAAAACTACCTATCTAGGCAAGTTTAAAAGAGGCCGGAACGACAAAACAACAAGTCCGGAAAATCCTCATGTGCATATTTTAAGGTTTGGTACTATTCTTCCCTAAACCAAATTTTATAGTTGTTGAACATGCAAAGTGATGCCACCATGTTAAACTAGGCAAAATTCTACCCCATTTACATATAAAGTTTATTAGAAACCGAGCTACGGTTATTTAGTTATGAATTAAGTCATTTTAGCATGGCATAGGAGCAAATTTAATCAAACCTCATTTTAAACATTTTAAACATAGATGAAAGTTGCTTATTATTAAACTAGATGAAATTCTAAGCAAGTTTCATATTAAGTTTGTTTAATTCCGATGCACGGTTGTGGATTTATTAAATGCATGATCATGAAGGTCTTTTCTGCAAAACTGTAAGCTGTGGATTATTAGCTAAAATCGCAGAGAGGAAAAAAAGAGATGGGCCGAATCTGCTGGAACTGGGCCAGACTGGAGCTATAGGAAATATGGAGGCTCACCATGGGCCAAACCCAGCTGGTGCAGGCGCTAGCCTTGGAGGGAAGCTGGGCCGGCCGTGGCTTGTGGCCCACGAGGAAGGCAAGCGTGGCCTCGGTGGAGATGGCAAGGAGGCACGCTGGGCCATGGGCGCGATGCTGGGCCTTAGCGCTGGCGGGTCAATGCGAGGCGGCTGGACGCGTCGTCTACCTCCTTCGAAAGAAATAGAGGCGAGGCAGAGGGGCATGGCATGGCGACTGCTTGGGGCGAGGCAGGGGAGGTCCGGCAGGGGGCGGGAAATGCGGTGGACGAAGATGGTGAGGAAAATGCCCACAGTGATGGATCCAGGCCAGGTTCGGGCGGGGGCCCGGCGAAGAGGAGGTCGGGGAAGGCCATGGGGTTCCTGTCAGCCGGAGGAAAGAGACAAAGAGAGGTGAGGTTCAGAGAAGAATTGGAAAAAGGAAAGAAAAAGGACAGGCAGGGAGGAGAGGGTCACCGGCGCGGCGTGAAGAGGCTTAGAAGGAGGCACCTGGTCATCAGCTGGGGCAACAGCCTCAAGGACAGGCTCTGGGATCGATCTCCTGGGGCAAGAGACGGCGGGGTCAGGAGCATCAGATGTAGAGCGAGAGAGAGAGGGAAGGGAAGGAGGCGCGGTGACCTGCTGCTGCTACTGCCGGCGAAGGCGAGCTCCGGCTGACGAGGTTGCCGACCGACGGCAGGGTCGACAGAGACACCAGGGCACGAGGGACTCGGCTGCGGGGTCGACTACTACTGGTGCTGGGGTGCTCGGGGTTGCTGTTGCTGCGGGCTCGAGAAGAAAAAGGAGGAAGCCGCGACACGAAGTGGCTCTGGTCTCCAGTGGATCTTGCTCTAGCGAGGCAACCGGAGGCGATGGAGGCAGGAGCCAGGGTGCGCGGGGGAGGTGGACCGATGGGAGTGCTGGTGGAGGTGGTGTGGCTCGCAGGCAAGGGGATCGAGGAGGTGGCGCTGGGAGATGCAGTAGGATGGATGGATCGATTGAAAACATTGGGGATTGGCCGGCGTTGAAAACAAGGAGAGTGGCGGCGGATGGGATGGATGGAAGGGACAAACTGCCTAGGATTTAGGGTTGATCTAGTTTATATAGTGAGTGGGTTAGATTAGGGGCTATCTCGTCCCTCCGATTAAAATTGGACGGTCGGGAAAAATATGCTAGGGATCCCAAATAAGAAAACGGTGATGTTTTGTAGATGTTTGGGGTTGATCCGGACACAGCGGTAACGACTGTCCGGGTCGGGTCCGGGAGAGATTTCGGACGCGTGCAGGAGGAGGTCCGCGGGCTGACGAGAGAGGTTAGGTCGGGCCTGGCGGTGAGAGGTAGTGCAGAAGGCAAATGGCTGAGAAGAGAGAATAGGAGAGGCCCGGCGACTGTTTCCGGAGACCGAAAATGTCCGACGATAGACCGGCTATATGCCGCTATAGTTTAACGATTGGGCTATCAGACGAACTCCGAATGCGATGAAACTTGACAGGCGGTCTATCTACACTATAATAAGACCACACGCCAACTTTCATCTCATTCCGAGAACATTATCCGGCCACTTATAAAAATAATACCTTGGAGGTGCCGTGGGCGCGTGCAAGTGTGTCTGGGCTCAGAACGGACAACAGAAGGAACGAGGAGACCGGGACGGATGCAAGTTTTCGAAAACATGCAGATGCAATGCGGATGATGACATGGAAAGATGCAACCCGCAAGCGAATGACAAGGCAACAACATCGAATAACTGGAAGACACCTGGCACATCGGTCTCGAGGCGTTACAACACTCCACCACTACGAGAGGATCTCGTCCCGAGATCTAGGATGGCACCGGAGGGAAAACGGAAGAGAAAAGAGAATAGGTAAAAACTAAGTTTCTTTTTTGACAAACGAGTGAAACCAAAGAACCTTGAAAAGGTTAAGCAATTTCGAGAAAAAATACAACAGAGATGAGCGAAGTTGAAAGCACTCCGTTAGGAAAGAGGAACGAGGAAGAACAAAGTTGAAAGCACTCCGGTAGGGAAGAGTAATAAGGAAGAAACAAATTCGGACAACACTCTGGTTGAAAAGAGATGCAAAGCTTGATAAGGTGAAAAGAACTTGAGCAAAGGGGCACAATACTCCGGTTAAAACAAGATAGGGAAGGAATAAGAATGATATAATTTGTACAGCACTCCGCCTGAAAATGGAAGGAACTAGACATGATCTTGACAAAACAAGATGATGGGTCGAAGAGAGCAACATCACAATGCCTCCGGAACAAATGAAAGAATGCAATGAAAAGAACAGAGAAGAAAACAACATGTTCTACCTCAAATGAATTTGAGAGAGCATCCATAAAAAGAAGGATTTAACAGAGTTGTTGGGAAATCAACAACGAAAGAACAGGCTTGTTGAGGGCTTATGGAAAACATCTCAAGAACTTGAGGTGAAAACCTGCCATAAATGGAAACAAGATTAGATTGATATGAACAAGGAGACAAGAAACTTATTTTGCCGGAAGGATAAAAGAAGAACTTGGTTCATTTATGAGCACCATAAACAAGACACAAGATAACTCTAACAAAGAGGGTGATGGATTTAATATATCTCATTGTTAACAACCTGTGAATCATGAAACATGACTCAAAATATCAAGAATGACATAATACCACCTCCAATGATACGGAAGGAAGAATTGCACTCCGAATTGCAAGATGAAGAATGCTTGAGCTCCTTAGAAAAGAATCTCAACGAACACTTCGAGAATGAATTAAATCATAGATGAACCATCATGTAGAACCTCCGTGAAGAACTCCGATAACAAAAGGATAACGAGAAGAAAGGGAAGTTGAAAACACAAGGTGAAACCTTGTAATGCTTTAAGAGTATCTCCGTGATGATATAATTGCGAGAGCTTGGAACTCTGGAAAAGAAAGATGAGCTATTGAAACCAAGAATTTTTGATGAACCTCCGGAATAGGGAATTGAGTTCACTCGATGAAACAAGAATAAGAATTACATTATGCTTATCCTTCACCAATTAAATTGATGACAATCAACGGATTTGGCATATTACTTATTCTCGTAGAAAAGATTAAGAGAGATATGGCGCCAACTTGAGAAGGTCTTCAACGAACCACTGGTAGGATTTGGGGACAACGAATGAATAATTAGAATAGCAACGGAAGAGAATTCTTGAATGAACCACCATAAGAATTGAAAACGATTGAAGAAAAGATAAAGAAACACCGAGAAGAATTAGAGAACGAATGGAGAAACTTGCGGGGATTTAGCTACATGAGCACGAAGAGATCATGAGCTGATTAGAGGATATTTGAACCATGCACTGGTAAGATTCGGAGAAAGAGAACTAAAAGCTGAGAATGAATAAATTTGAAAAGATGGCCTTCGGAGGAAAGAAATGGAAACAACTCATGAAATGCTCCGGATGGTTGAAAAGAATATCTCCCAATTGTATACAATTATGAGAGGATGACAACAAGCTAGAATCACGAATCTTGAAGAGAATGGAACAAGATATGGAGGAAAAATTCTTCTTCGGTCTTCAAAAGTTGAGAATGGCAAAGAGAAACACCACCATGAATTATAGAGGTACTCCGGAATAAAAATTGGAAAAGTTGAACCAATGATGAAAAGAATTTGAAAGATCTTGGAGAAACCCTCTGACTGATGAAAATTCATTCTTGCATCACACTTCGAAAAGAAATTTGGATAGCTCCGGGAAAATAAGAAGAGTCAGGTAAGAACCTGGGAAAAGACCTGTGGGTTAGGGCCCACTGAGAAGAAACACCTTTGAAACGATTGCTTGAAAAGAGAGATTGCACTGGTTAAATAAAATGGCTTGAATGAGATAACAACCTCGGAATAGGTTTGGACGGATCTTGAAGGAAAAGACGACCCTATCGAGATATCTTCAGCACTCCGGAATAATTGAATAGCGAGAAATGACTGAATATGATGAGCACCGGCATGAGAAGGTATTAGAAATGAGGAAAAGGGATATGATCACAAAGCTTAACTTTGGTCCACCGGAGAAGAAAAAAATGAAAGATGGTGAACGTGTAGAGCATCTTCACAAGAACCACCGGGTAAGAACATTGATGGAAAAGAATGGAGAGACTTCATATCCATAAGACGGATGCTTGATTAAGACGTCTGAGTCCTTGAGGAAAAAGGGTGGGTGGCCAGGAAAACAAAGGCAACTTGGAGACTGATGAAACAAACACCGTTTAGAAGAACTGATACTTGATCTAGCGGATGTTGAAAACGATCGGATTCACTTGAAGAGAGACACGCCGGTTGAAAAAGGATTGACATGGCAATCTCGATTATCATGAAGGATTAGTGTTCACATCGGAGTATGAGAACACCGCTTAGGGAAGGTATGGAATCAACATTTGACTTCGAAGCAACTCGAATACCACAACTCAAAACAAAACAAAGGATTGGCTTGCAAAATAAGCCGGAACAAACATATGATAGAGATTTCGTCCGAAGTTTTCGTGGTGGGGCCTACACGGGCTCGATCGTACAGCACCATCATGTACAAGGCAGTGCACATGACACACGAAGCGTCCCCGAGTCGGCATAGCCAAGGACTCTTTAAGACACAACAAGACCACTGTAAAACCAACCGTGGATAGGCGGACCACTAGACGTCGAACCCCAATTTCATATCATACATCTGTCGGAAAGATATCCTAAGAGCTACTTGAATTCCCACTTATAAACTCCCGAAATTTTCCGGTTATGCAATCAGGTGTTGGGGATACAGGGGAAGCATAATATCTCACCCAAAACTAGCAAATCCTACATCCAGTTGTATCCATCCTTCAACACATAACCAAGAAACCTTCGGAAATCGTTACCTCAACCTTCGAAAAGCACCCGTTATACGATTATGGCAATACTCCCGAACTCCCGCCCCAGTACTGGGTGGCATCGAGGTTATCTCACCAACAACTGCATAAAAGAGATTTTCTATGTCGGCGAAACTAATCTCAGGTATTCCAGAACTGCAACGATAAAATTGTGATGACAACACCTCGGAGCTCAACTCCTCGGGACACTGCCACAACCCCTAAATGACAGGAGGCACCAAGAACAATGTTCTCGTCACAAAACCATCGGAACGATTCCAAGATACCCGCGTGATCCTAAATTTTTTTTAGTGAAATTTGAGAAGAGAAGAGTCAAAACTCTACGTCAGGATGCCTCACCAGAGCGACGAAGAGACTGAGGAGTCAAAAGAAGTCCTAACTCTCCGATATATATAATTCCTAAATGACTCAAAACATTTCTAGACTCAATAACGCCAGTGATTCGATCAAGCAGGGGGCTCCTAAGGTCGGGGAAGGCTCTGATTACCAACTTGTCATGCCCTCGATGCGGCTATATCTCCCACGTGTCGAAGCACGACTTAGAGGCATAACCGCATTGAAAGCAATGTCGCAAGTGAGGTAATCTTCGCAAACAACCCATGTAATACATAAGGAGAAGAGATACATAGTTGGCTTACAATCGCCACTTCACACAATTACACGAATAAAGCATTACATCAACCAGTTACAAACAAGGCTCGACTACGGAGCCAAAATAAAAGAAGACTACCCCAAATGTTACACAGATCCCCGATCGACCCCAACTAGGCTCCACTACTGATCAACTAGAACGAAACAACACAAAGGACAAGATCTTCATCGAGCTCCTCCTTGAGCTTGGTTGCGTCACCTGCTCGGTAACATCGGCACCTGCAAACTGGTTTTGGAAGTATCTATGAGTCACGGGGACTCAGCAATCTCACAGCCTCGCGGTCAAGACTATTTAAGCTTATGGGTAAGGTAAAAGGTATGAGGTGGAGCTGCAGCAAGCGACTAGCATATTTGGTGGCTAACATACGCAAATGAGAGCGAGAAGGGAAGGCAAAAGCACGGTCGAACAACTATGATCAAGAAGTGATCCTAGAAAGAACCTACGTCAAGCATAACTCCAACACCGTGTTCACTTCCCGGACTCCACCGAGAAGAGACCATCACGGTTACACATGCGGTTGATGTATTTTAATTAAGGTCAACTTCAGGTTTTCTACAACCAGACATTAACAAATTCCCATCTGCCCATAACTGCGGGCACGGCTTTCGAAAGTTCAAATCCCTGCAGGGGTGTCCCAACTTAGCCCATCACAAGCTCTCACGGTCAACGAAGGATATTCCTTCTCCCAAGACAATCCGATCAGGCTCGGCATCCAGGTTACAAGACATCCTCGACAATGGTAAAACAAGTCCAGCAACACCGCCCGAATGTGCCGACAAATCCCGATAGGAGCTGCACATATCTCGTTCTCAGGGCACACTCAGATGAGCAATCCGTACAACTAAAACCAGCCCTCGAGTTTCCCCGAGGTGGCGCTGCAAGGGGCTCTAGTTTGGACCAACACTCAGAGGAGCACTGGCCCGGGGGGGGGGTTAAAATAAAGATGACCCTTGAGTCTGCAGAACCCAAGGGAAAGAAAAGGCTAGGTGGCGAATGGTAAAACCAAGGTTGGGCATTGCTGGAGGAGTTTTATTCAAGGCGAACTGTCAAGGGGTTCCCATTATAACCCAACCGCGTAAGGAACGCAAAATCCGGGAACATAACACCGATATGACGGAAACTAGGGCGGCAAGAGTGGAACAAAACACCAGGCATAAGGCCGAGCCTTCCATCCTTTACCAAGTATATAGATGCATTAATTAGATAAGAGGTATTGTGATATCCCAACAAAATATCCATGTTCCAACATGGAACAAGCTCCAAACTTCACCTGCAACTAACAATGCTATAAGAGGGGCTGAGCAAAGCGGTAACATAGCCAAACAACGGTTTGCTAGGACATGGTGGGTTAGAGGCTTGGCTCAACAATATAGGAGGCATGATAAGAAAGTGGTAGGTATCGCGCATAGGCATAGCAAAAAGAGCGAGGCAACTAAGCAAGCAAAGATAAAAGTGATTTTGAGGGTAATGGTCATCTTGCTCGAAATCCCGCAAGGAAGAAGAACGAGTCCATGAAGAAGACAAACGGAACGTAGCCAATGGATCCTCACCAAACACGACGTTACCGGGATTACCGAGAAGAAGTACACCGGAAAGAAAGCAAACAACATAGTAAACAACCACGACATGAACATGGCATGATGCACAATCAAGTATGATGCATGTCCGGTTTAATGAAGCATGGCATGGCAAAGTGCACAAGCAACCCTACAAATTAAGTGGAGCTCAATATGCAACGAGTTGCATATTGACGAAACACCACGACAAGTTATTTAGTTCGATCTCGTTTATGTACCCACAATATTAAATGTTGATTAGCATGGCAAAGGGGTGAAGCAAAACAAAACTACCTATCTAGGCAAGTTTAAAAGAGGCCGGAACGACAAAACAACAAGTCCGGAAAATCCTCATGTGCATATTTTAAGGTTTGGTACTATTCTTCCCTAAACCAAATTTTATAGTTGTTGAACATGCAAAGTGATGCCACCATGTTAAACTAGGCAAAATTCTACCCCATTTACATATAAAGTTTATTAGAAACCGAGCTACGGTTATTTAGTTATGAATTAAGTCATTTTAGCATGGCATAGGAGCAAATTTAATCAAACCTCATTTTAAACATTTTAAACATAGATGAAAGTTGCTTATTATTAAACTAGATGAAATTCTAAGCAAGTTTCATATTAAGTTTGTTTAATTCCGATGCATGGTTGTGGATTTATTAAATGCATGATCATGAAGGTCTTTTCTGCAAAACTGTAAGCTGTGGATTATTAGCTAAAATCGCAGAGAGGAAAAAAAGAGATGGGCCGAATCTGCTGGAACTGGGCCAGATTAGAGCTATAGGAAATATGGAGGCTCACCATGGGCCAAACCCAGCTGGTGCAGACGCTAGCCTTGGAGGGAAGCTGGGCCGGCCGTGGCTTGTGGCCCGCGAGGAAGACAAGCGCGGCCTCGGTGGAGATGGCAAGGAGGCACGCTGGGCCATGGGCGCGATGCTGGGCCTTGGCGCTGGCGGGTCAATGCGAGGCGGCTGGACGCGTCGTCTACCTCCTTCGAAAGAAACAGAGGCGAGGCAGAGGGGCATGGCACGGCGACTGCTTGGGGCGAGGCAGGGGAGCTCCGGCAGGGGGCGGGAAATGCGGTGGACGGAGATGGTGAGGAAAATGCCCACAATGATGGATCCAGGCCAGGTTCGGGCGGGGGCCCGGTGAAGAGGAGGTCGGGGACGGCCATGGGGTTCCTGTCAGCCGGAGGAAAGAGACAAAGAGAGGTGAGGTTCAAAGAAGAATTGGAAAAAGGAAAGATAAAGGACAGGCAGGGAGGAGAGGGTCACCGGCGCGGCGTGAAGAGGCTCAGAAGGAGGGGCCTGGTCATCAGCTGGGGCAACGGCCTCGAGGACAGGCTCTGGGATCGATCTCCTGGGGCAAGAGACGGCGGGGTCAGGAGCATCAGATGTAGAGCGAGAGAGAGAGGGAAGGGAAGGAGGCGCGGTGACCTACTGCTGCTACTGCCGGCGAAGGCGAGCTCCGGCTGACGAGGTCGCCGACCGACGGCAGGGTCGACAGAGACACCCGGGCATGAGGGACTCGGCCGCGGGGTCGACTACTACTGGTGCAGGGGTGCTTGGGGTTGCTGTTGCTGCGGGCTCGAGAAGAAAAAGGAGGAAGCCGCGACACGAAGTGGCTCTGGTCTCCAGTGGATCTTGCTCTAGCGAGGCAACCGGAGGCGATGGAGGCAGGAGTCAGGGTGCGCGGGGGAGGTGGACCGATGGGAGTGCTGGTGGAGGTGGTGTGGCTCGCAGGCAAGGGGATCGAGGAGGTGGCGCTGGGAGATGCAGTAGGATGGATGGATCGATTGAAAACAGTGGGGATTGGCCGGCGTTGAAAACAAGGAGAGTGGCGGCGGATGGGATGGTTGGAAGGGACAAACTGCCTAGGATTTAGGGTTGATCTAGTTTATATAGTGAGTGGGTTAGATTAGGGGCTATCTCATCCCTCCGATTAAAATTGGACGGTCGGGAAAAATATGCTAGGGATCCCAAATAAGAAAATGGTGATGTTTTGTACATGTTTGGGGTTGATCCGGACACAGCGGTAACGACTGTCCGGGTCGGGTCCGGGACAGATTTCGGACGCGTGCGGGAGGAGGTCCGCGGGCTGACGAGAGAGGTTAGGTCGGGCCTGGCGGTGAGAGGTAGTGCAGAAGGCAAAGGGCTGAGAAGAGAGAAGAGGAGAGGCCCGGCGACTGTTTCCGGAGACCGAAAACATCCGACGATAGACCGGCTATAGTGCCGCTATAGTTTAACGATTGGGCTATCAGACGAACTCCGAATGCGATGAAACTTGACAGGCGGTCTATCTACACTATAATAAGACCACAAGCCAACTTTCATCTCATTCTAAGAACATTATCCGGCCACTTATAAAAATAATATCTTGGAGGTGCCGCGGGCGCGTGCAAGTGTGTCTGGGCTCAGAACGGACAACGAAAGGAACGAGGAGACCGGGACGGATGCAAGTTTTCGAAAACATGCAGATGCAATGCGGATGATGACATGGCAAGATACAACACGCAAGCGAATGACAAGGCAACAACATCGAATAACTGGAAGACACCTGGCACATCGGTCTCGGGGCGTTACAACACCCAGGAAAGCACCCGCAGAAAGGCCAACATACTTTCAGAAGGTCTGGTCCAACACATCTTGCCAACCTGAGAAGACCACATGTATGGTATTAGCTTCTTGAGAGTTCTTTTGCTGGTACTCCAAGGTGGTCCTCCTGTCGGGGAACGTAGTATGCAATTTCAAAATTTCCAACTCTCACGCAAGATCTATCTAGGAGATTCATAGCAACGAGAGGGGGAGAGTGTGTCCACGCACCTTCGTAGACCGAAACCGGAAGCGTTTGATGTAGTCGAACTTCTTCTCATTCCGACCGATCAAGCACCGAACGTACGTCACCTCCGAGTTCTGCACACGTTCAGCTCGATGATGTCCCTCGAACTCTTGATCCAGCAAAGTGTCGAGGGAGAGTTTCGTCAGAACGACGGCATGGCGACCGGAGGCGTAAACTGTGGAGGGGGGCGCCGCACACGGCCAGGAATCAATGTTGTGTGTTCTAGCGGTGCCCCCCCACATATATATAGGTGGGATAGGGAGAGGGTCTGCAAAGGGTGCTCCAAGTACGAGTAATCCTACTTGGCACCTCCTCCAAGTCGGCCTCCTCCCTTCCATATCCATCGGAGGGGGAAGGAAAGAGAGGGAGGAGGGGAAGGAAAGGGAGAGGCCGAATCCTCCCCTTTCCTTCTCCCTTCCCTTCCTTTCCTTCTCCTCCTATTTGGCCTAAAGGGGGTGCACCAGCCCCTTTTGGGGCTGGTCTATCCAACTCTTGGCCCATTAGGCCCATATAGCTTGCCAGGGGTTGCCCAGAACCCCTTCCGGTGACCCGATACGTACCCGGTACCCCCAGAACACTTCCGGTGTCTGAATACTATCGTCCTATATATGAATATTTACCTCTCAACCATTTAGAGACTCCTCGTCATGTCCGTGATCTCATCCGGTACTCTAAACAACATTCGGTCATCAAATCACATAACTCATATAATACAAAATCGTCACCGAACGTTAAGCGTGCGGACCCTATGGGTTCGAGAACTATGTAGACATGATCGAGACTCCTCTCCGGTCAATAACCAACAACGGAACCCGGATGCTCATATTAGCTGCCACATATTCTACTAATATCTTTATCGGTCGTACCGTAATGACAACATACATTATTCCCTTTGTCATCAGTATGTTACTTGCCCGAGATTCGATCATCGGTATCTTCAAACCTAGTTCAATCTCATTACCGGCAAGTCTCTTTACTTGTTCCATAATCCATCATCCCTCAACTAACTCATTAGTCATATTACTTGCAAGGCTTATCATGATGTGCATTACCGAGAGGGCCCAGAGATACCTCTCCGATACTCGGAGTGACAAATCCTAATCTCGATCTATGCCAACCCAATAAACACCTTCAGAGATACCTGTAGAGCATCTTTATAGTCACCCAGTTATGTTGTGACGTTTGATAGCACACAAGGTATTCCTCTGTTATTCGGAGTTGCATAATCTCATAGTCGAAGGAATATGTATATGTCATGAAGAAAGCAATAGCAATAAAACTTAACGATCATTATGCTAAGCTAATGGATGGGTCTTGTCCATCACATCATTCTTCTAATGATGTGATCCCGTTCATCAAATGACAACACATGTCTATGGTTAGGAAACTTAACCATCTTTGATTAACGAGCTAGTCTAGTAGAGGCTTACTAGGGACACTGTGTTTTGTCTATGTATCCACACATGTATCAAGTTTCCGGTTAATACTCCCTCTGTTCCAAATTACTCGTCGTGGTTTTAGTTTAAGAACTAAAACCACGACGAGTAATTTGGAATGGAGGGAGTACAATTCTAGTATGAATAATAAACATTTATCATGATACAAGTAAATATAAGTAACAATTTTATTATTGCCTCTAGGGCATATTTCCTTCACCTCCCCCCGCGCGTAGCTCCTTGAACTGCCTTTTCCCAAGAAGGAGAGCCAAAACCCTGCATGTAGTCCATCAGTATGTTTCTTAGCAACTGAACCAGTATAAAATACCGAGGGGTTGATATAAACACTAGTTAAGTACGCATCAATAACATGTATATCAAATATACCTTTGTTCACTTTGCCATCCTTCTTATCCGCCAAGTATCTAGGGCAGTTCCACTTCCAGTGACCATTTTATTTGTAGTAGAAGCACTCAGATTCTTTTTGAAGTTTCCCTTTATTTCCCTTTCCCCTTTTCTTGAAACTAGTGGTCTTGTTAACCATCAACACTTGATGCTATTTCTTGATGTCTACATTCGCTGATTTCAGCATCGCGAAGAGCTTGGGAATTGTTTTCGTCATCCCTTGCATATTATAGTTCATCACAAAGATCTAGTAACTTGGTGATAGTGACTAGAGAACTCTGTCAATCACTATCTTATCTGGAAGATTAACTCCCACTTTATTCAAGCGATTGTACTACCCAGACATTCTGAGTACATGCTCACTGGCTGAGCCATTCTCCTCCATCTTGTAGGCAAAGTACTTGTCAAAGGTCTCTTACCTCTCGACATGGGTGTGAGTCTAAAATACCAATTTCAACTCTTGGAACATCTTAAATGCTCCGTGGCATTGAAAACGTTTTTGAAGTCCCGGTTCTAAGCCATAAAGCATGGTGCACTAAACTAACAAGTTGTCATCATACCGAGCTTGTCAAACGTTCATAGCGTCTGCATCTGCTCCTGTAATAGGTCTGTCACCTAGTGGTGCATCAAGGACATATTTCTTCTGTGCAACAACGAGGATAATCCTTCGATCACGGACTCACTCCGCATCATTGCTACTATTGTCTTTCAACTTAGTTTTCTCTAGGAACATATCAAAAATAAAACCGGGGAGCTAAACACGAGCTATTGATCTACAACATAGATATGCTAATACTATCAGCATGATAAATTAAGTTTAATTAATCATATTACTTAAGAACTCCCACTTAGATAGACATCCCTCGAGTCATCTGAATGATTACGTGATCCAAATGAACTAAACCATGTCCGATCATCATGTGAGATGGAGTAGTCTTCAATGGTGAACATCTCTATGTTGATCATATATACTATATGATTCACGTTCGACCTTTCGGTCTCCAGTGTTTTGAGGCCATGTATGTACATTCTAGGCTTGTCATGTTTAACCCGAGTATTCCTCATGTGCAAAACTGTCTTGCACCCGTTGTATATGAACGTAGAGCTTATCACACCCGATCATCACGTGGTGTCTCAGCACGATGAACTATCACAACGGTGCATACTCAGGGAGAACACTTATACCTTGAAATTTTAGTAATGGATCATCTTATAATGCTACCGCCGTACTAAGCAAAATAAGATGCATAAAAGATAAACATCACATGCAATCAAAATATGTGACATGATATGGCCATCATCATCTTGTGCCTTTGATCTCCATCTCCAAAGCACCGTCATGACCTCCATCGTAGCATCGTGGTCGTCTCACCATCTATTGCTTCTACAATTATCTCTAACACATAGTGATAAAGTAAAGCAATTACATGGCGTTTGCATTTCATACAATAAAGAGACAACCATAAGGCTCCTGCCGGTTGCCGATAAATTTTACAAAACATGATCACCTCATACAACAACGTATATCACATCATGTCTTGACCATATCACATCACAACATGCCCTACAAAAACAAGTTAGACATCCTCTACTTTGCTGATGCAAGTTTTACGTGGCTGCTATGGGCTTCTAGCAAGAACCGTTCTTACCTATACATCAAAACCACAATGGTGATTTATCAAGTTTGCTGATTTTAAACTTCTACAAGGACCGGCCACAGTCAAATTCGATTCAACTAAAGTAGGAGAAACAAAAACACCCGCCAGCCACCTTTATGCAAAACTAGTTGCATGTCTGTCGGTGGGTCCGGTCTCATGAACGTCCTCATGTAAGGTTGGTCCGGGCCGCTTCATCCAACAATACCGCCGAATCAAAATAAGACATTGGTGGTGAGAAGTATGACGATCACCCCCCCCCCACAATTCTTTGTGTTCTACTCGTGCATATCATCTACGCATAGACCTGGCTCCGATACCACAGTTGGGAAATGCAGCATGCAATTTCAAAAAAATTCCTACGCTCATGCAAGATCTATATAGGAGATGCATAGAAACGAGGGGGAGAGTGTGTCTACGTACCCTCGTAGACAGAAAGCGGAAGCGTTTGACAACGCGGTTGATGTAGTCCAACTTCTTCTAGCTCCGACCGATCAAGCACCGAACGTGCGACACCTCCGAGTTCTGCACACGTTCAGCTCGATTACGTCCCTCAAACTCTTGATCCAGCAAAGTGTCGAGGGAGAATTTCTTCAGCACGACGATGTGGTGATGGTGATGGTGAAGTGATCCGCGCTGGGCTTCGCCTAAGAACTACGACAATATGACCGGAGGCGTAAACTATGGAGGGGGTGCCGCACACGGCTAGGAATCAATGTTGTGTGTTCTAGCGGTGCCCCCCCCATATATATAGGTGGGAGAGGGAGAGGGGCTACAAAGGGCGCTGCAAGTAGGAGTAATCCTACTTGGAGCCTCCTCCAAGTCGGCCTCCCCCTTCCATATCCATCGGAGGGGGAAGGAAAGAGAGGGAGGAGGGGAAGGCAAGGGGGAGGACGAATCCTCCCCTTTCCTTCTCCCTTCCATTCCTTTCCTTCTCCTCCTATTTGGCCTAAGCTAACGGATGGGTCTTGTCCATCACATCATTCTTTTAATGATGTGATCCCGTTCATCAAATGACAACACATGTCTTTGGTTAGGAAACTTAACCATCTTTAACTAACGAGCTAGTCTAGTAGATGCTTACTAGGGACACTGTGTTTTGTCTATGTATCCAAAAATGTATCAAGTTTCCGGTTAATACAATTCTAGCATGAATAATAAACATTTATCATGATATAAGGAAATATAAAAAACAACTTTATTATTGCCTCTAGGGCATATTTCCTTCACCTTCCCCCATGCGCAGCTCCTTGAACCGCCTTTTCCCATGAAAGAGAGCCAAAACCCCGCCTGTAGTCCATTAGTATGATTCTTAGCAACTGAACCGGTATCAAATACCGAGGGGTTGATATGAGCACTTGTTGGGGATATTACTACTGGACATAAAACCGGCCAAGAGTAGCCAGATTAACTTTATGAAGATTGGAAGCCCATGAAGACGTAAGAATGATGGCGCTTTATGAAGGCCCAAGGCCCAGAGGCGAATTAAGGCCTGTAGATGTAAACCGACCTTATTATGTAACTTGCATTGTAAGATAGGAAGAATAGAGACCGAACCGGACACGTTTATGATCCGGCATCGGGACTGTGTAAACCGGTGGGCGTCGACCTATGTATATAAAGGGACGACCCGATAGCGGTTTAGAGGGACGGACAACAACTCGAGAGCCAGTCAAAGCGGATTCTCTCCCTGGCCTTTGAAACCCTAGCAATACCAATCACAACTAGACGTAGGCTTTTACCTTCACCGAAGGGGCCGAACTAGTATAAACCCCCCGTGTCCCCTTGTCCGGTTTAACCCCTTTAAGCTAACCTGTTGCGATGGCTCCACGACTAAGTCCTTTCACAAGGACATCTGCCGTGACAAACCCACGACAGTTGGTGCTCACCGTGGGGCTATCGCACGATGGTTTCGAGTTCTTAAAGGGCAGCTTCGTTGGACTCAAGGGATACGCTGTGGGCCGGATGACGAAGAGTCGTCACGGCAAGCTCTACATCGACAACGCAGGATGGGGCCCCGAGGCCTATTCAATCGAATACAGGTATCGGGTCCCCTTTGGTGGGATTCACGTCTTCATCGGCAGGATCGGCGAACCGGGCCCTGAGCCGGACACCTGCACCGCCATCATCGAGACGGCTCAGTGTGCAAGCCCTCCCCCGGTTCAGCCCATGGCAAAGCGTGTTTTCCTAGGTGTCATCCATGGAGCAGAATATGAGGACGGACCGGCATACGATGGAGAAACCGTTGCCTGCTTCGACGATGAGTCTTCTGGAGAGACCGAATCACTCTATTAGTTGCAGGATGGCCAGATTAGCGGAGGCTCCGAGGGCAACAGTATTCCGGACTCTCCTGATCTGCCAAACCGGGCTGCTATCTTCATGGCCGGTACACAATCAGCGCCCCACTCATCGACCGCCGCAGCAATGCTCTCCAGTTCAGCAACAGCCACGCTGGCGGGGGCAGGGGGCTCTGCGCCACCTCCGGCTCAAGTTCTGTCTGACTTGTTCGATGCTTTGGCAACATTGATGGCCGCAGAGGTGGATGCAGCAGCCCGGGATCAGCACAACGTGGAGATCGCAAAGGTAAAGGATCAGATAACTCAGGATAAAGCGGACCTAGCAGCAGAGAATGCTAGGATGGCTACAGAACGGGCCGAGTTGGAAGCACAGGCCTACCGGCTTAGGCTGGATCAGAATGCTTAAGAAGAAGTCATGAGAAGAAGATACCGATAGTATCTCCCGCTGAGTTATGAGCCAAGAAATCTCTTCAATACACCAGGGGTAGGAACGAGTAACCAGCCAATAGTAACCCGGACAGAGGCGCCAGGAACAGGAGCGCCGGTTCAGCCACGCACGATGGACCCGCCTCGTCAGAATAACATTGTGCCACAGTATATTCCAACACCCCCTGGACATTACTCCAACCCATTGGACAACATAGTGGCCGCCGCTTCACGGTTAGCCGCCCTCCCAACCGACGGCGAATCACCAGTTGCAATTGAGGCACGACGGGCCAGAGATCTCCTTCAGGCCGCTCTAAACCAGCAACAGGCATATTCACACAGTCGTGAGAGGATTCATTCCACCCCCCCGTCCAAGCCGGAGCTACAGCAGGCACGTTGAGGATGAACCAGCCGTGTCAAGCAGTGCACGTCGCCGTAACTTGCCACGAGGGCACAACCCGACAGGGGAAGGTGCTAATGCGCAGGGTGTGGTGGATCGTGGTCGCGCATGCCAAGAGGCCGAGTTAGCAGCTCTGCACGGAGCCCGTCAACCTACTCCGGTTCACCCTACCGCTTCAGTAGAGCCAGGTGTGGTGTTCAGTTCCTTAGGGGTGCCATGTCTCACCCCCGCTTTGCGTAATGTGAGACTGCCCAAGGACTTCAAAGGACCTTGTAAGGTACCCAATTACACCGCCGATCTGCAACCAGAGGCATGGGTTGAAAGCTATGAGATGGCAATGGAGATGTTAGATGTGGATGAAGCAGTATGTGCTGAATACTTCACCATGATGTTGGAAGGAACAACTCATACTTGGTTGAAGAGCTTACCAACTAACTCTGTCGGATCATGGGCTGAACTGAAGCACCGGTTTATCCAAAACTTCAAAGATACTTGTAAGCAGCCCATGTCAATTGTGGATCTGGCCGCTTGTGTCCAAGAGGATGGGGAGTCCACGACCCATTGGGTAAAGCGGGTCTTAGCTATTTTGCATTCATCAGATCGTATCAATGCAGATACCACAGTGCTAATGTTGGAGGGCAATTGCCATTTTCTGCCGCTCAAACAGAAGTTAGGAAGGCTCAAACGTCACTGCAATGATATGTCAACGCTTATGGCCGCTTTGGTTAAGTATGCCGATTCAGATAATACCAAAGACCCTGACTCAGAGGAGGACAAAACGGCGAAAGGGAAATAGAACGGCAACACCAAGGGTCAGCAGCATAATCCAGCAGGCCATGGGAACAATGGTAAACGCAAAGCCGACAACAGTTTGGACTTTGTGGCTAACACCAATGCTCAGGAGAATGGTCAGCGTCGTAAGGGTAAGCAGCCCCAGAGGGGCGGAGGTTCAGGCCCCCAATTTGGAGCGCTTGTTAAATCAGCCCTGTCCAAAGCATGGATCAAAGGAGAAGCCAGCATCGCATCTTTGGAAGGATTGTTATATCATGCGAGATTTCAAAAACTCCAATATGTTTCAGTACGATAATTGCCCGCCCGGCGGTTCAGGAGGTGGTTTCCACGGGCCGGGTTACGGAGGCGGCAGCTCCGGTTCAGGATTTCAGGGCAATCAAACCGGACACAGCAATCAAGGGAACCATGGCAACCAGGGAGGTTACAACCATCAGGGGAACCAGCAGCAGCAGTAGTCGGGTTATCAGAGCAATCCTTAGCAGCTAAATAGTGGGCAATATCATGTCTTCACCACTAGCTTGTGTAAGCGTGATCAGAAGCTTCACAAGAGGGCAGTCAACTCTGTTGAACCGGCGGCGCCTCAGTATTTGCGCTGGTCTGAGCAATCCATTTTGTGGAGTAGAGAGGATCACCCCCCGGGTTGACAATCCGGGTCATCTGGGTTTAGTGGTGGCCCCTCAAGTTGGGGGATATAAGTTCACTATGGTACTCATGGATGGGGGAAGTGGTATCAACATTCTATATTATGATACCTTCCATCGTATGGGGTTGACAGATAAGAATCTTAAACCGTCAAACACCTTTTTCCATGGTGTGGTGCCTGGCAAGTCTGCATATCCTGTGGGCAAGATAGCCTTGGAGATGACCATGATTCAAGATCAGAAACATTGACTTTTGAGGTGGTGAAAATCAAAAGTCCGTATCACGCTTTGTTTGGGCGACCGGCTTATGCTAAGTTCATGGCAAGGCCGTGTTATGTTTATCTACAACTTAAAATGCCAGGTTATAAGGGGACCATCACAGTACATGGAAGCAGGAAGATCGCTTTGGAATGTGAGGAAGGTGATGCGGCTTATGCTGAGTCGGTTTGTGCCATGGAGGAGCTGAAGTTTTATAAAGACCAAGTTGATCCGGCAGATATGACCTCTTTGAAAAAGCCAACTACGGAACACGATCCGGCGTTGAAATTTAAATCGGCCATAGCTACTAAGATGGTTGATTTTTTTCCTGGCGATTCAGCCAAGCAGTTCAGCATCAGCGCTAACCTAGATCCCAAATAGGATAGCGCGCTCATCGAGTTCATCCGTGAGAACCGGTACATCTTGGTATGGAAACCTTCTGACATGCCAGGTGTACCGAGGGAACTCACTGAGCACACACTTAACATTGATCCTAAGTTTAAACCGGTCCGGCAGTTTCTCCGCCGCTTTAATGAAGAAAGGCGCAAGGCTATTGGTGAAGAGGTAGCTTGGTTTGTGGCCGCAGGGTTTATCATGGAGGTCTTTCACCCGGAGTGGTTGGCTCATCCGGTGCTGGTTCTTTAGAAAAACGGCACTTGGCTTATGTGTGTGGATTACACAGACTTGAACAAGGCTTGCCCTGCAGACCGCTTTGCCCTCCCTCGTATTGATCAGATCATTGATGCTACAGAGGGTTGTGACCGTTTGTGTTTTCTGGACGCTTAATTTGGTTATCATCAGATCAAAGTGGCAGTCAAGGACCAGGAGAAGACAACTTTCACAACTCCCTTTGGAGCCTTCTGCTATGTCTCCATGCCCTTTGAGCTCAAGAGTGCCCAGGCGACTTATCAACGATGTGTTCAGAATTGTCTTCATAAGAAGATTGGGCGCAATGTTCATGCATATGTGGATGATATTGTGATAAAGTCCAGGAAGGAGGAAACATTGATAGATGATTTGAGAGAAACCTTTGACAACCTCCGGGTTTACAAGATGATGCTCAATCCGGAAAAGTGAGTCTTTGGTGTCCCGGCAGGCAAACTCTTGGGTTTTCTGGTGTCAAACAGAGGCATTGAGGCTAATTCGGAAAAAATCTCAGGAATTACATCTTTGGCTAAACCGGCGTGTATCAATGACGTTCAATGTTTGGCCGGCCGGATTGCGGCTTTGAGCCGGTTTATCAGTCGCCTTGGGGAGAAGGCTATTCCTTTATATCAGATGCTAAAGAAAACAGATGATTTTGTCTGGAGCGAGGTGGCTAATAAAGCGTTTGAGGATCTAACAAGGCATTTAGTTGAACCGCCTCTGCTTGGAGCCCCGATCGATAAAGAGCCGTTACTGCTGTATGTGGCTGCTAATGCCCGAGCTGTTTGTCGGTGTTCTGGGAACGGGGGTCCCCAGACTTGCCTGCCTGCGGCCCGCGGCGTGGCTCAAAAGGGGGCCCAGCACGGCCCATCTTCATCAACACAGACCCAAGACCCCCGTGAGGGGCCAAGCCTCGCGGGGCGGACGACACGGAGCTTCCTCAGGCACGGCCTCATTAGGCTGGCTCACGAGGAGGCGGAGAGATCAAGGCGGGGTACCTCACGAGGTGCCCGTGACGCAAGCCATGACGACAAAAGGCGCCAGGCGGGCGCCAGCCGCGCAGTGTCCTCCTTTCCTCTTTGGTGCAAAGGGGGCAAGCGCAGGCGAGAGCATCAAGCAAAGGCACCCGTTTCGGTGCAATGAGACCAAGACCAGTCCAATGGCAGGGAGGAAGTCATTGTGGAGTCCAAGCCAGCGTCACCATCAGAGCCTTTGGCAGGCGAGGACCAACTTTAGTCAGGATAAGTGTACCAGATGTTCCCCTTCAAAATGGCCAATTGTTGGCGCCCTTCCCGCTCAATATTTGGGAAGAGGCCCAGGGCCTTTGCCTATAAATAGGACTAGCCACCCACAGGGTAGGGAGATCGGAGATCGGAGATCGGATCAAAATCGGAGAGAGAATCGAGAAGAGAGAGAGAAGGGTGATTGAACTCCTCCCAGCAGTTCATCGCCCCAGCCAAGAACAGATCCTCGTGAGGCTGTTCTTCCTTGTATTGCTCATCATCATCAGCCCAATAGGCAATCCACCACACCACACACTAGAGTAGGGTATTACACCACAACGGTGGCCCGAACCAGTATAAACCCTGTGTCTCTTGTGCTGTTCTTTCCATAGCTTAGATCTTAGCGAGGCGGAGGGGTGCAGATAGGTAGAAGGCGAAATCTCCACGCGCACCCCAGTGTTCGAACCTCAAGGGTCTGCCGGAAACCGAAATCCGACATTTGGCGCGCCAGGTAGGGGTGCGCCAGAATTCGTCTTCCACCCCCCCGTTCTCCTCCGACCATCGCGTCCATGTCTGACGCTCGTCGGGCCTGCGCCGAGCGCCAGGCCGCTCTCGCTTCCCGCGTCGCCCAGACGGCTCCTGTCGGCGGGCGTCCTCGCCGTTCCCCGTCATCTGCCGTCAACGCCGCCACCGGCCCGGTGGGGGACAAGCAGCAAGCGTCGTCTCAGCATCCGTCCGTGCGGCAAGACGGCCGCACCGCTACTCCCTCGCTCATCCCAACTGGTTCTTCGTCCCGCGCGCTCCGCGCACCCATGGAGGCTCGAGCTGCGCTCATCGCGGCAAACGAGCTCCTACGCTACCGTCCCATCGATGACGTCCAGGAAGAATGGCTCGACCGCGTCGCCGAGCTCGTCCACGCCGCAGGGGGCTCTCCTGCGCCGTCCGTTCCGCTGCACCGCACCCCGCCCCGCGCGGGCGACGAAACTCCGGGGTCGCCCCAGCCGCCTCCTCCTCAAGACGGCGCCATGGCTCCAAGGCGCGTGGCCCCTGGGCGGAACCCGCTCCGTCAAGTGCCAGCGTGGCAAGAGCAGAGCTGCCAAGAAGTCCCTCGCCTGCAAGAAGCTGCCCGGACGCTCCCTGCTCCAGCACGTCGCGACCATGTTCCTGCTCCCGCACGTCAAGACCCCGCGCTGCTCCCAGCCGCAGCGCGTGGGGACATGCAAGACCAAGCTCTCCGTCACCCAAGGCCTCCCGTGGCCACAGCAGGCTGCCGTGCCTTCACCACTGAGCTACGCAGCATCGTGTGGCCCGGCAAGTTCAAGCCAGACCTGCCTCCTCGTTACGACAGCACGGCCGACCCTGCGGAGTTCCTCCAGCTCTATGAGCTGGGCATCGAAGCTGCCAACAGAGACGAGAATGTCATGGCGAACTGGTTTCCCATGGCGCTCAAGGACGGGGCCCGCACCTAGCTCCTGAACCTGGCTCCAAGCACGATCTCCTCCTGAGACGAGATGCGCACCCGCTTCATCGCCAACTTCTAAGGTACTCGCGACCGGCCACCCGCCGTGAGCCACATGCGCCGCATCTAGCAACAACCCGGAGAGACCCTGCAGAAGTACATCTAGCGCTTCAACAACGCACGCCTCAAGATTCCCAAGGTGACCGAGGAGGCCATCATCTCAGCCTTCTCCGACGGCGTGCACGACGTCAAGATGAAGGAGGAGCTGGCGATGCATGAAGACCTGTGCACTTCCTTGGAGTTGTTCAACTTGGCAACCAAGTGCGCCAGGGCTGAAGAAGGGCGTCTCTCCCTCCTCGAGCTGCCTACCACGGACCTAGAAGAGAAGAAGCCCAAGGCCAAGGATGTGAAGCGCAAGGGGGCTGCCGTGCTCGCGGCAGAACCAGACACCAAGCGGGGCGGAGATCAGCCCGAATCTTCCAAGGGCAGTCGGTACTGTGTGTACCACGACCTCCACACCCACAACACCAACGAATGTCAAGAGCTCCGAGTCGTGCGAGAAGGAAGGATCGGCCGTCGCCCCGACCGCGGTGACTGGGGCTATGGTCGAGGAGGAAGGAACACAGGATGCTGGGAAGACCGCTGCCCGCGCCAAGGGTGGAGCGATCGACCTCGCGAGGATCGCTGGCAAGACCCGCCTCGCGAGGGAGACTGGGGGGATCAGCCTCGCGAGGATCGCCTGCCAGGCAACACAGGCCTCCCTCTGCTACCGCCGCAGCCAAGGAGAAACGAGGACCGCCATCAGGACGAGGGGCTGGGAGCTTCCAGGAGCCGCGCGCGATCGCCTGCATCCTGGGCAGGGCTCAAGCCCCAGCCTCTCAACGCATCTTCAAGCAGTTCGCCCGCGAAGTGAATGCAGTCCTCCCCAAGCTCGAAGCCACGCGCCCTCTCAAGTGGTCGGCATGCGCCATCACGTTCAGCCTAGCAGATCAGCTCAAGTGTGCAGCCACAGCCGGAGTCCTCCCGATGCTTTGTTCCCCAATCATCAGCAACGTGGTGGTCACCAGGACCCTCATCGATGGCGGGGCAGGGCTCAACGTCCTGTTCGTGGAAACATTCAACAATCTCCAAGCGCCCTACAACCAGCTTCAGCCAACCAAGCCTTTCTCCGGAGTCACCGACGGCTCCACGGCCCCGATTGGGCAGGTCCGCCTCCCTGTCACCTTCGGGGCACGCGACAACTACCGCATCGAGCTCATCGACTTCGACGTCGCTCACATTCGCCTGCCGTACAACGCCATCCTTGGGTACCCAGCGCTGGCCAAGTTCATGGCCGTAACTCACCATGGCTACAACGTCCTCAAGATGCCAGGAAGTGGCGGAGTCATCACGGTGCCCTGTGAAGAGAAGGACGCGGTGTGTTCCCTAGAACGAGCCTTTCAGGCCGCATCGCTGGAAGACCCGGATCGCGGAAGCAGGAGGCTTCCCGAGACCGCCCCCAAGAAGAAGAAGACATCGTCCGGCCCAACCCCTCAGGAGGCAAGCCCCTCAGAGCCCGCGCCTGCCCAGGGGAACCTCCTTCCATCGCATAGGAAAGCGCGCCTGGCGCCCTCCTCAGGAAGGGCTCGAGGGCTCTCCCCTGGAGGGCCACCGACCTGGCTAAGGTCATGAGGGAGGCGCTTGGGCACCACATGGAGGCGTGTTTCGAAGCACGTTTCCCTCAAGAAGGAGTAAGGCAAGGAGGGCCAGACCCTCAGGAGTTCATCAGCAAGGCCATTCAGGAGCTACAGGAGTCAAGAGTCATGAGAGGCGGCCGCCGCCTACCAATTGTGGCTCCCCATCTAGGCGAGGATGGTGGGCTGCGTGTCTGCATCGACATACCAGGGCTCAATCGAGTCGCCTCTCTGGAGCGCCTCTGGCCCTCGCGAGTGGGGCGCTGCGAAGGTCCACCCCACAGCTACGTTCGCATGCCTTATGGCTTGCCGAACGCGGCTGCCACGTACCAGCGCCTCATGAGGGGCATCATGGAGGCTCAAGAGGCCAGGCGTTCCGCAGCCCTGGCGGAGATGGAGATGGTCCGCGAGGAGCCACCAGCGCCTCCGGAGCCTCCCGAGGCCCCTGGGCATGGGGGCTCATGAGGATCGGCTTCCGCAGCCCACCGAGTCTGCTACGCCAACACTCCTTTGTCCTCAACATCATCAGGTGACATCTTTCAAGTTTCATTTCCAGCTGGGAGCGCCCCCCAGGGCTGCATTATTCCCAGGCCGCGTGGGTCCGTCCCTGTGGCATGTATCCCTTTTATTTTATGTTGTTAGCTTACCTTGTTGGGGGCGCCCCTCGGGCTGCATCATCCCCAAGTCACTCGGGCCTGACCCAGTGATGTCCGCCTTCCCAGCATCTATTTGAATGAATCCACTCCTTCGCGGCTAATGTGTTTGACCTAGTTGCCCGCTCAACTGACGCCAACTGACGGAGCTGCTCCCAAACGGCACGACGCTTGCGCATGGGTCCGTCCCTGCAACGCCGATAAACCTGAATGGCTGAGCTCTGGCCGCGTTAGCCCCGCATGGCGCCACCTCGTCAAGCCTTCAGTGCCTCATCGCCCCTCGGAAGCAACCAACGACTCACTGTCAATTGTCATGCCAACCCCTCGTTCTTTCTATGATGGGTCTACAGGATCTCCTAAAGGAGCTGCGTCAGGCGAGGCCCTTGCGGTGTCTCCTTCACTCTCATCCGTGTGAACCGCTTGCACGTTAAAGGGGGGTGCCTGAGCATCGCAACTCAGGGCTCCTACTGGCCTTGTCCACGGCATCGCGACCTGGCATACCAGCGACGGCTGAGACTCGCTCGAGGGCCGGGACCCGAGGACGTAGAGAAGAAAGGGGAGCAAAGGCGAGAGGGGAGAGACACACGAGGACCTCGCCGAGCAACCTCACGCCTGCCGATGCACGGACCCGGCGACACACCAGAGAGCGGCCCCTGATTCTCGAGATAAGTCACCACCTGGAAGCACCAGCTACCGTGGCACCATCCCCGCACCTAATGCAATCCCGTGTTAGAGACACCGCTCTCCTTTCTCACCAAACAACGGCTGCTTGAGCGCCAAAGGGGACCTCCTGAGCATCGCGACTCAGGGGCTCTTACCGGACCCCGGGTCGCTCACCTCCTGGCCTTGACCACGGCATCGCGACCTGGCATACCAGCGACGGCTGAAGCCGCCTTGGGACTGGGACCTGTCGGCGCAGAGCACCAAGCCCTCGTGAGGTTCGAAAGGGAGAACTGAGCTAAGACGGAATGAGCAACTCGCACAATTCTACGACAAGGGTTATATTAACAAAACAGGATCACATGCACCTTACAAGCCCCCATGGGACGCGTCTTTGATTCCTCGCAGGGAACAGATCCTAAAAGGACACTAACTACACGCACCCCTACAAAAGACGCCATCATCAACAGTGGGCCGTCAAGCACCGGCGCCAACCCCATCCAGATCAGAGTCGGCGACGGCCTGACGAGCCCGCCCTACTCCAGGAGCGGCGCCGGCTCGGGGGCTCGTAGCTGTCGTCGCTCGTCTCCGGAGTTGCGAAGAGCTCGCCGGAGTCGCTGGAACCTCCGCCGCCTCCGCCACCTGAGGAGCCTCCAAGGGAGCAGTCGGCGGGCCCAGTCCTCGCCGTAGCAGGGTCCCGACCACCTCTCCCGGGGCAGCACTCCAGCCGGCGCCCGTTAGCATCGAAGACCTTGAAGAACATCACTGAAGCACCGTCGTACTCCAAGTGGATCGCGAGGGCGCCTCTTGTCCTGCAAACCCGAGCGATTTTGCTCCAGCCTCGAGTCATGAAGACCTCGCCCGGGGCAACGACCGCGGCCTCTGCCTCGGTCGCGTGGGTGCTATAGCCGGCGTGCTGCAGCCAAAGCTTCAGGAGTTCTCCCTGCGGGATGATGGAGGTGAAGAAGGGAGGAAGGCGTATCCAAGACTGAGGAGGCATGGCGACGTGGAGCACGAACTCTCGGGAGGAGCCCTCGGTGTGGACCCCAGGGGGACGACCCACACCTTCGTGACCCGTCGGCGCCGACGGCGGCGCCGCCCGTGGCGATCGGCATCGACTCCTTCAGAGCCCTCGATGTGGGCGTACAAGGGAAGCGGGAACCCCGGCGCTGGCCGCTCGCACCAGGGCCTCGACACCACCTGATGGGCCCCCTCGTCCCGGCTGCGGAGGGCGAGCCGTTTCTTCGGCGGGAGCGGGTCTGGTTCCTCTCGGGGAGCCTTTCCCTTCTCTGCCGCCGAGAACCGGCGGATCGGAGCCATCGCAGCAAGACGGAGCAAGGACCGGGAAGAAGGAGAAGCAAGAAGGGATGGATTGGAAGGGCGCGCGCCATTCTGTACTTATGGCCGGTGAAGGACAACCGCCGACCTCCACGATCGTAGGTAATCATGACCCGCTTTGCATGCAGGGACTTGTCCAGTCCGTGCAGTTGCCGAGGCGCCGTGGGAAGTGGAGACGCCCACGTCCAATCAACCGCCACGCAGCGCCCAAGGCCACAGGCTGTTAGGGCCCGCGGCGCTTCGCTCTTGCCCTTTCGCCTCCCTGCACGGCCAAGTCTGGGCGCGCCTTGGGCCCGGGGGCTACTGTCGGCGTTCTGGGAACGGGGGTCCCCAGACTTGCTTGCCTATGGCCCGTGGCGTGGCTCAAAAGGGGGCCCAGCGCGGCCCATCTTCATCAACACAGACCCAAGACCCTCGCGAGGGACCAAGCCTCGCGGGGCGGACGACACGGAGCTTCCTCAGGCACGGCCTCATCAGGCTGGCTCACGAGGAGGCGGAGAGATCAAGGCGGGGTACCTCACGAGGTGCCCGTGACGCAAGCCATGACGACCAAAGGCGCTAGGCGGGCGCCAGCCGCGCAGTGTCCTCCTTTCCTCTTTGGTGCAAAGGGAGCAAGCGCAGGCGAGAGCATCTAGCAAAGGCACCCGTTTCGGTGCAACGAGACCAAGACCAGTCCAACGGCAGGGAGGAAGTCATTGTGGAGCCCAAGCCAGCGTCACCACCAGAGCCTTTGGCAGGCGAGGACCAACTTTAGTCAGGATAAGTGTACCAGATGTTCCCCTTCAAAATGGCCAATTGTTGGCGCCCTTCCCGCTCAATATTTGGGAAGAGGCCCAGGGCCTTTGCCTATAAATAGGACTAGCCACCCACAGGGTAGGGAGATCGGAGATCGGAGATCAGAGATCGGAGATCGGAGATCGGAGATCGGAGATCGGATCGAAATCGGAGAGAGAATCGAGAAGAGAGAGAGAGAGAAGGGTGATTGAACTCCTCCCAGCAGTTCATCGCCCCAGCCAAGAACAGACCCTCGCGAGGTTGTTCCTCCTTGTATTGCTCATCATCATCAGCCCAAGAGGCAATCCACCACACCACACACTGGAGTAGGGTATTACACCACAACGGTGGCCCGAACCAGTATAAACCCTGTGTCTCTTGTGCTGTTATTTCCATAGCTTAGATCTTAGCGAGGCGGAGGGGTGCAGGTAGGTAGAAGGCGAAATCTCCATGCGCACCCCAGTGTTCGAACCTCAAGGGTCTGCTGGAACCCGAAATCCGACACTGTTAACATGGCTATTGTGGTGGAGCGCAAGGAAGCTGGAAAGGAGTATCCGGTTCAACGGCCGATTTATTATATCAGTGAGGTGCTCATTGAATCAAAGCAGAGGTATCCACATTGGCAGAAGCTGGTGTATGGAGTGTTTATGGCAAGCCGAAAGCTCAAACATTATTTTCAGGGTCATCCTATCACAGTGGTCAGTTCAGCCCCTCTGAGAGATATCATTCAAAACAGAGAAGCAACTGACCGGATTGCCAAGTGGGCTATTGAGCTTGGACCTCATGGGCTCAAATACATACCTCACACAGCAATTAAATCCCAAGCACTCATGGACTTCGTCAATGATTGGACAGAATTGCAGGCACCAGAGGAAAAGCCAGATAACACGTATTGGACTATTCACTTTGATGGATCCAAACAGTTGGAGGGCTCGGGGGCTGGAGTCATATTAACTTCGCCACGAGGTGACAAGTTTTGTTATGTCCTCTGTTTAATGTTCCCTTGTACTAACAATGCAGCTGAGTACGAGGCCTTACTCCACGGTCTTCGGATGGCTAAGGAGATGAACTTAAGCCAGGTTAAGTGCTTTGGGGATTCAGATCTGGTGGCTCAACAGGTGTCTGGCACTTGGGATTCTAAAGACCCACTCATGGCTGCATATCAACGGGAGGTGGACACAGTGGCTGGTCACTTCAAGGGTTATCAGGTGGATCATATAGACCGGCGAAAGAACGAAGCGGCGAACGCTTTAAGTCGCCTTGGTTCTCAGCGTAAACCGGTCGCACCAAATGTCTTTCTTGACGTGTTGCATAATCCGTCAGTCAAGGTACCAACAGAGGAGGAGTTGGCTATTCCTGATCCGGAGGCTCAATTGGTGGCAACTTTGCATGTCATACCGGATTGGACAATCCCATACCTGGCTTACATGAACCGGGGCGAGTTACCGGAGGATGAAACTTCGGCCCGGCAGATAATCCGGCGTTCTAAGTCGATGACCATACTCAACGGGGAGTTAAATCGTTACAGCGTCTCAGGGGCAATTCAACGTTGTGTTTCCCCTCAAGAGGGTTGTGAAATTTTGCGAGAAATCCATGAAGGGGATTGTGGTCACCACGCCGGTTCAAAGTCTTTGGTAGCTAAAGCTTTTCGCCATGGTTTTTATTGGTTAACATCTCACGCTGATGTGGAGGACTTAGTCAAAAGATGTGACGGTTGTCAAAAATTCGCATGCCGTGCTCATATTCCGGCTCAGGAGTTGAGGATGATTCCAATAACGTGGCCGTTTGCGACTTGGGGGCTTGATATGGTTGGACCCTTTAAGCGCTCCAAGGACAAAAAGACCCACTTATTAGTGGCAATTGACAAATTCACCAAATGGGTGGAAGCAGAGCCAATCAGTAAGTGTGATGCGGCCACGGCGGTTCAATTCATCAAAAAGGTGATATTCCGGTTTGGCTTTCCACACAGTATTATAACTGATAATGGTACTAATCTGTCAAAAGGAGAGATGGAGGAATTTTTCCAACGTGAGCACATCCGGCTTGATATAGCATCAGTGGCTCACCCCAATCTAATGGTCAAGCAGAGAGGGAAAATCAAGAAATTTTGAGAGGTATTAAACCCCGGCTTATGGTTCCTTTGAAGCGGACACCGGGTTGTTGGGTGGAGGAATTACCTTCTGTGTTATGGAGCATCAACACCACACCTAACAGATCTACGGGTTACACACCTTCCTTCATGGTTTATGGAGTGGAGGCGGTTCTCCCTAGTGACATCCGTCATGACTCGCCCCGTGTGGCAGCTTATGTTGAAGCTGATAATGAGACAGCACGTCAGGATTCCCTGGACTTGTTAGATGAGGAGCGTGATCTTGTAGCAGCATGTTCGGTGATTTATCAACAAGATCTCCAACGTTATCACAGCCGCCCGGTTAAGACCAGAACCTTTCAGGAGGGCGATTTGGTGCTCCGGCTCATCCAGGATCAGACTGATATGCACAAGTTATCCCCACCTTGGGAAGGACCCTTTGTGGTCAGCAAGAATCTGCACAATGGGTCATACTACCTCATTGATGTTCGAGAGCACAAAGACTCACGTAAATCGGAGGAGGAGACCAAGCGGCTGTGGAATATAGCTCTTCTTCGGCCTTACTATACTTGAGCCACAGGCTCTTCATATGTACATATTTATGACAATGTATATATTATATAATAAACCAGAGCCTCGAATAAAGCGGGGTCTCTGTTCTTTTTACATCATGTGTGTGCTTACAAGAGTCTCTACTGATAAAGCAGAGTTTTGTTAAACCGGTCTCTGCAGCCGCACGGATATAAAGAAAATCACTAGGGGGCTTGGTGATATCTGAACCATAACTACACCTCTTGATCGGTTTGAAACCACAAAGGGATATCACTCGGGGGCTTGGTTGTTGTCACACCATAGCTACACCTCTTGATCGGTTTAACACCTCAAAGGGATATCACTAGGGGGCTTGGTTGTTATCACACCATAGCTACACCTCTTGATAGGCGTCAAGCCAAAAAGGAAATTATGTGGAACCAAAGAGAGTCTGTTGCATTAAGCACAACTCAAACATAGGTAACCATCGAGCACAGCTCACATATTACCTGGGGGCTCTTTGCTTCTCAAAGAACAATGAGTTTTGAACCCTTGTAATAGGCTATCAAGCCAGGCTTGGAAGCCAGGTGTATTCACCTAAAACCCCGGGTTATCGTGCCTCTTTAAGTAAGTCACTCCGTCCACGTAAACCTGGTATGACCCATCGAACGTTTGACAAGTCAATCCCATAGACCATGAACTTGTCAAAGTTAAATTGATGATTGGTTAAAGATTGAGGTCCATCTTAAAAAGGATTTGCAAAATGGTTTAACTCAGCGGCCTGGCAGCCCATGAAAAGCCTCGATTTGGAGCCTGGCAGCTCGTAAAAAGCCTCGCATGTTCTTTTTTAGTTTTGTTTGTCAAGCTTTTCGCCTTTGTTGAGGTTCATAATATCTTCTGATAAACAGGCGTCCTTGACCCGGCTTGGCTTTCAACTACAAGTTGTCAGTACATGATCAGGTATAATCCGGCGTTCATTAACCCGATCTGGTTTTGACTAACAAGTCGCCAGTGTTATAAGGAAAACTCGGTGTTTATTATATCTCGGTACGGTTTATTATCATAATCCGGCAAATTAAGGACGGAGTTATCAATGCTCCGGATTGGTGTTTACACCTTTATCATACAAGCAGTTGGACAGCCAACGAGGTATGTTGCAGATGTTATTATATATATACTTTGATTATCCATCCAAGTATTGTCTATGTTTGGGCATGATGACCCGTCCAGTGGTAAACCACTAGGACACTTTCAAGTTCTTGTATCCAGGAACACAAATCATCATGGGCTACGCATAAATAGATCCCAAAAAGTGGAGCAAGTTTTCACAATATCAAAGCACCACAACACATGCTCGATGGCATGACAGATAAAGGCGTTTTTGCTATCCTATTACAAGAAGCTTCAAAACGGCTCCAATTGAGTAATTGTTTTTAAGCATTGGCACACAATAGTTGGTAAACCGGCTGCCAGTTTAAGATGCTTCGTCTGGACGGTTTGACGGTTCAGGGTCATTTGGTGCAATCACTTCTTCTTCATCCCTCCCAGACGCTGGAAATCAACCGTTGACCAATCGATTCCGGTTAAAGCTTGAAACACGGCTTCTTCATGGATAAGGCTGGAGGGGTTAATGTCAGGGGCGTAAGTATGCTTACGGATTGGAGGCACAAGTTCTTCGACTTCATGAATTTCGGCAGGCTATCTCTTCCCTTCAGCGTCATAAGCCGGTTGGAAATGAGATAAGTCTGTGTCCTCTGCCAGTTTGCTGGCTATTGGCCGCATTTCTTTGGTCAGCCTTCGGAGATCATCATTGTTGAAGTTTGAACCGTCCTCCTTCACACCTGGATATCCTTTAATGATGTCATCCACTTCAAGATCTGGAATCTATGCTTTGGCCCGGATTAGCGTGGTTAATGCTCCTGCTCTTGCGGCTGCCTTCTTCAGTTTGGTAATCCGGGCTAGTAACATGGCCAGCTTCTCAAGAGTCTCTTTTATCAGTGATGGCGCCGGTTTGTTGTAAGCCGCAGTGCAAATAGCATGCTGGGATCCAGAGTACAACTATTCAATCAAGGTATAAGCCGCTTTAAGCTTCATCCGCATATCCGTGCCCAGATGAGCAATACGAGTGCCTGTCACGGTTTAAAATCAGCAAACCGGTGAATGATAATATCTCATGGATTGAACAAACTGCATAAGGAGATACATACCAAAAATAGCGGATGTCATAGCATTGATTTGCTGCTTCAGACTAGTTAGTTCATCTACAACTGGCTTCAGGGCTGCTTTGGCATCCTCAACTCTTTTGGTTAAACCGGCCTTCTCGGTTTCCCAGTCAGCATGTTCTTTGTTAAAAGACTCCTTTAGCTTTTCCATAGCTGTCAGGGCTTTGGTCAGCTCCTCCTTAGTTTTCAAAGCCTCTGCTTGTTGGGACTTCATGTTCTCTTGCAAATCAGCGATTCGGGCATCTCTATTGCTTAGCTCGGCCTATAACAACAAAGATATGTCAGCAACAGGAAATGTATTTTCTAAGTACAAAGCGTATAACAAGTTATGCACTTCGTACTTGGGGGCTAATGCCTATTTGCTCTGATTCACTACATCTTTTATAAGTCCCCAGAACAATGCAAGCATTATCCTTGACACTTGGGGGCTAATGTACATCTGTTCAAACGGATACATGGATTAAAGACCCGGATTACCTCGCAAAGCTAAACCGGCCTTTGGGGGCTACACTGAGGAAAGCTATATAATTACATTGGTAAAGTATCGGTTTTGGTTTTCACTAAGGACCTGACATTCTGAGGGTCAGCAGGAGAGGATTAAAGTATTACTAAGTCCCGGTTTAAGATTAACATCATAAAATGGCCCTTGGGGGCTACTCGGGCTAGTGTTTCAACTTTGGATTCAAGAAATAAAGGGAGATGAAAATACCTCATAGCATTCCTTCATCAGGTTTACCAAACCGGCTTCATAGTCACGGTTTGAGTGCAGGCGGTTTAAAAAACCAGAGTGAAGTTCTTCAGCACTAAGATGAGCATAACTTGATAAGTCAGTGCTCCATTTACCCTTTTCCCTGGCAGCACGCTCCTCTTTGGCACTATGTTGGGCTAAGATTACAGGATGGCCAGGAGAGCTGTGGCCCATGCGAGTAATGATAACATCATCTCCTTGGCCTTCAGTAGTATCAGTGCCTCTCACCGGACTAGCCCGGTTTGGAGCTGCCGGTTCAGTGTCAGGCACAGCAGGATCAGCTTCTGGTTGTTCACCAATATTTTGGTCTTGAAGGGGCGGTTCATCAAAGGTAGCTTCAGGATGAGGACCCTCCGGTTCACGAGTTTGGTCCGGTTCACCTATTTGCTCTTCTTCAAAAACCGCCTGGTCTTCTGATGGATTCTTAACCCGAGCTTTCCTGCTGGGTCTGGCTTTGGCTCTGCAAACAAAATTAAAAGAGGTTTAGCATCTTATTCAAGATTTCCAACGCATTTGAAGAAAGGGTTTGAATGCTTACCCAGCTACAGTTTTAAGAGGAGGGAGTTGGGTTGCTGTTGATTCGCCAAAGGATGAGGGAGGTGTCACCTGATAATTTGAATCAAACGGATTAAGAGGGTTTCTGAAATAACCTGCCTTGGGATAAGAATTGTCAGAAGTGGGAGAGACATCAGATCGGCGCTTCCTAACCAGGGTATCAGGTAAACCGACCGAAGTGACCTGTTAGCCACTGTGCCGGGTTGTCCAGCAAGCTTCATGCTGCTGTGTCTTCAAAATAAATGTTGGGTCCAAGTAAGCAAGAGGATGAGAAAAGCTTACTTTCCGGACTGCTTGACGGGTTTTTTGTGCTGGCATAGAGTCTGAACCGGAGGAAAGGGTAATTACCTCTACATCATTAGCCTGGCTGCCTTCTACGTCCTCCTGATAAAGATCATTGTTAATGAGGTGCAAGAAAAGGGATCCAAGTGAGTCAAGTTCTACCTCAACGTCCGGATCATCTGCATCTTCGTCAAGTTCCATGCTGATCCTGTCAGCCGTTTTCCGCTTTGAGGTATGCTTGACGGCTTTGGTTTTCGGACGGGATGGCTTTGCCGCTTTATCTGCGGATGGCTTTGCTGCTTTATCTACGGTTGGCTTCGCCGCGTTATCTGCGGATTTCCGCTTCTAGAAGGGATCATCACCCTGTTCATACACAAACAGAAGACAGTTTACAAGTTGGAAATTTTAAAGATACCAAAGATAAAAGGAAGCATAGTGCTTACAGCAGGCGGTTTATTTTGAGTATAGAAGGGGTTCAAGTCGGTTTGACGACAGACTGATTCCGGTTCATTCAAAATTTTCTTAACACTTTCAGTGACCTCTTCATCGGTTATCTAAATGTTGATGTGGCGTTGGGGGTCTTCTGTTTCACCAGTATACTCACACATTAAACTGGGGCGGCGGCTTAGTAGAAAGACGCTCCAAGATATCCAGCAATGCACAAAATCAACGCCTGTTAAACCGTTGGCCATGAAGGCCCGGAGCTTGGCGAGTTGAGGGGCGTATTTGGCCCGTTCTGCAGAACTTAAACGTTGTGGCATTGTATGAGTGTTGGAAAGCCGGTGCTCACGGTAGCCTGGAAGAGGGTTCTCATCTTCAGGGGAGGTATCTATGAAATAGAACCAAGTCTGGTTCCATTCCTTAGGGTGACTGTGCAGTTTGGCATGAGGGAATTCGACTTCTTTCCGCTTTTGTATAGAGACACCACCAAGTTCAGTGTTGGGACCATTTACAAATTCTGTATGCCGGTTCAGATGGAAAATGTCCCGGAATAGCTCAGCAGTTGGTTCTTCTTGTAATTATGCTTCACAGAAGACTTGGAAGTTGCATATGTTGGACACCGAGTTGGGCCCAATATCCCGAGGATGGAGTTGGAAACTGGCAAGAACATCTCGAAAAAACTTCGACCCGGGCGGTTTGAAACCACAGCCTATGTGGTCAACAAAGACTACTACCTCACCCTACCTCGGGGTAGGAGGATTCTCTGTTCCTGGAACTCGCCACCGAATTTCCGTTTTCTTGGGCAAGGTGCCGATACTGACCATTCTGTTCAACTGTTGTTCGGTGATCCGGGAAGGAGCCCAGTTGAAAGCGGCAAACTGTTTGGCCGTTGTGAAGCAAAAAGCTAAAAAAGAAATGCCAGTTTACAAATCATTCATGGTGGTACGCAGATGCAATGGAATAAATATATACAGATATGTGAAATTGCATAAACCGGAGATTAATGCAATAATGAATGACACGGCAATATCGGAACAAGGGTATGCACATGCTGTTAAACCGGAGTATAACAACGGAGGTAAAAGGCTCCTCCGGTTTACCAGAGAGCTAATGGAATGTGATAGATTTCTTATACAAAGGTAAATCGCCAAAGTGATAAAGAGGGTACAGATCTAAAACAAGAATGACTAAGTAAGGTAAAACAGATTCCACAAGGGGACATGGATATTTTGGATCTACCGAAAGACAGGAGAGCAAAAATATTTTGACCTAAAAGGGTTGGTCCCGAAGCAGTTCGTAAAGGTTCAAATCAGTTCTTATGCACGTAAGGGTTTGTTGTGGTAGCGGAAGATAAGCCATTACACGGAGTATATCAAGCTAAGAGGTTCTTTATTCATGGACTAAGGAGGTACAACGAAGATCTGCATCGGAGCATTGATGAACTTCGGTGAACTGCGAAGAACAAATAAACCCTAGACAGATCTATAAAGGGGGAGGGGAAAGAACTTACAGCGACTGTTCAAGCAACGGAGGCTTGCCGCAGTTTTTCTGGTTCAGTCAGGTTGATGCAGCGGCCGATGATGAGGCAAAGGCGAAGCTCGACGACGGCGGCGGCGCTCGGGTGTAGAGGCGTCGTGAAGAGGAAGAAGAGACGAAGAGGCAACGGGAGGAAAAGGAAAGCGATCCTCAACCCTATTTATAAGGCAAAGAGATAAGCGACAAGCGCGGGAATCGAGGAGCCCAAAAAATGGATATATGACAAGGTTGTTGCCTCGATTGTTGGATGCTCATTAATAAAGGGTATCCTTGGCTTTAATGAACAGGTGACGTCACGGCGGTTTACTACAAATCTGGAGGATGACGTCACGACGGTTTACAAGATCTATGTGAAGGTGCAAAGGGAGGAATTTTTCTAAGTGTTGAAGATTGACATGAACAAGTTCAAACCAATCTAGGGCCTAATGTTGGGGATATTACTACTGGACATAAACTGGCCAGGGGTAGCTGGATTAACTTCATGAAGATTGGAAGCCCATGAAGACGTAAGAATGATGGCGCTTTATGAAGGCCAAAGGCCCAGAGGCGAATTAAGGCCAGTAGATGTAAACCGACCTTATTATGTAACTTGCATTGTAAGATAGGAAGAATAGAGATCGAACTGGACACGTTTATGATCCGGCTTCGGGACTCTGTAAACCAACGAGCGTCGACCTATGTATATAAAGGGACGACTCGGCAGCGGTTTAGAGGGACGGACAACAACTTGAGAGCCAGTCAAAGCGGATTCGCTCCCTGGCCTTCGAAACCCTAGCAATACCAATCACAACTAGACGTAGGCTTTTACCTTCACCGAAGGGGCCGAACTAGTATAAACCCCCCGTGTCCCCTTGTCCGGTTTAACCCCTTTAAGCTAACCCGTTGCGATGGCTCCACGACTAAGTCCTTTCACAAGGACATCTGCCGTGACAACCCACGACAGCACTAGTAAAGTACGCATCAATAACATGTATATCAAATATACCTTTGTTCACTTTGCCATCCTTGTTATCCGCCAAGTATCTAGGCAGTTCCACTTCCAGTGACCATTTTCTTTGCAGTAGATGCACTCATATTCTTTTTGAAGTTTCCCTTTCTTTCCCTTGCCCTTTTTCTTGAAACTAGTGGTATTCTTAACCATCAACACTTGATGCTATTTCTTGATTTCTACCTTCGCTGATTTCAGCATCGCGAAGAGCTTGGGAATTGTTTTCGTCATCCCTTGCATACTATAGTTCATCACGAAGTTCTAGTAACTTGGTGATAGTAACTAGAGAACTCTGTCAATCACTATCTTATCTGGAAGATTAACTCCCACTTGATTCAAGCGATTGTACTACCCAGACATTCTGAGTACATGCTCACTGGCTGAGCCATTCTCCTCCATCTTGTAGGAAAAGTACTTGTCACAGGTCTCATACATCTCGACATGGGCATGATTCTGAAATACCAATTTCAACTCTTGGAATATCTTATATGCCCCGTGGCGTTCAGAACGTTTTTGAAGTCCCGGTTCTAAGCCGTAAAGCATGGGCACTAAACTATCAAGTAGTCATCATACCGAGCTTGTCAAACGTTCATAGCGTCTGCATCTGCTCCTACAATAGGTCTGTCACCTAGTGGTGCATCAAGGACATAATTCTTCTGTTCAGCAATGAGGATAATCCTCAGATCACAGACTCACTCTGCATCATTGCTACTATCATCTTTCAACTTAGTTTTCTCTGGGAACATATCAAAAATGAAACAGGGGAGCTAAACATGAGCTATTGATCTACAACATAGATATGCTAATACTATCAGGACTAAGTTCATGATAAATTAAGTTCAATTAATCATATTACTTAAGAACTCCCACTTAGATAGACATCCCTCGAGTAATCTAAATGATTACGTGATCCAAATCAACTAAACCATGTCCGATCATCACATGAGATGGAATAGTTGATGACCCACAAGTATAGGGGATCAATTGTAGTTCTTTTCGATAAGTAAGAGTGTCGAACCCAAGGAGGAGCAGAAGGAAATGACAAGTAGTTTTCAATAAGGTAGTGTCTGCAAGTGCCGAAATTGTAAGTAGCGAGTAGTTTGATAGAAAGATAGTTTGTAATGAGCAAGTAACGATAATAGTAACAAGTGTGCAGCAAGGTATCCCAATCCTTTTGAGGCAAAGGACAGGCCAAAACGGTCTCTTATGATAAGAAAAGCGTTCTTGAGGGTAGACGGGAATTTCATCTAGTCACTTTCTGTTGGGGAACACAGTAATTTCAAAAAAATCCTACGCACACGCAAGATCCATCTAGGTGATGCATAGCACCGAGAGGGGAGAGTGTTGTCCACGTACCCTCGTAGACCATAAGCGGAAGCGTTATGACAACGTGGTTGATGTAGTCGTACGTCTTCACGATCTGACCGATGCTAGCACCGAAGGTACGTCACCTCCGCGATCTGCACACGTTCAGCTCGGTGACATCCCACAAACTCTAGATCCATCTGAGGTCGAAGGAGTGTTTCGCCAGCACGACGGCGTGATGACGATGTTGATGAAGTTACCGATGCAGGGCTTCACCTAAGCTCTACAACGATATGACCGACGTGGAAATCGGTGGAGGGGGGCACTGCACACGGCTAAACAATCAACTTGTGTGTCTATGGGGTGCCCCCTCCCACTGTATATAAAGGAGTGGAGGAGGGGGAGGGCCGGCCCTCTATGGCACGCCCTAAGGGGGGAGTCCTACTCTCGGTGGGAGTAGGATTCCCCTTTCCCTTGTTGGAGTAGGAGAGAAGGAAGGGGGGAGAGGGAGAAGGAAAGCCCCCCCCCCCCCCAAGTCGGATTGGGCTTGCCCCCCCCACCTAGGCAGCCTCCTCCTCTCTCCCACTAAGGCCCATTAAGGCCCATATACTCCTTGGGGGGTTCCGGTAACCCCCGGTACTCTAGTAATTGCCCGAACTCACCCGGAACCATTTGATGTCCACACATAGCCTTCCAATATATCGATCTTTATGTCTCGACCATTTCGAGACTCCTCGTCATGTTTGTGATCATATCCAGGATTCTGAACTACCTTCGGTACATCAAAACACATAAACTCATAATACCGATCGTCACCGAACGTTAAGCATGCGGACCCAACGGGTTCGAGAACTATGTAGACATGACCGAGACTCGTCTCCGGTCAATAACCAATAGAGTAACCTTCATGCTCACATTGGTTCCTACATATTCTAGGAAGATCTTTATCGGTCAAATCGCATACCAACATACGGTGTTCCCTTTGTCATCGGTATGTTACTTGCCCGAGATTCGATCGTCGATATCTCAATACCTAGTCCAATCTCGTTACCGGCAAGTCTCTTTACTCGTTTCGTAATGCAACATCCCATAACTAACTCATTAGTCACATTGCTTGCAAGGCTTATAGTGACGTGTATTACCGAGAGGGCCCAGAGATACCTCTCCAATACACGGAGTGACAAATCCTAATCTCAATCTATGCCAACTCAACAAACACCATCGGAGACACCTGTAGAGCATCTTTATAGTCACCCAGTTACGTTGTGATGTTTGATAGCACACTAAGTGTTCCTTTGGTATTCGGGAGTTGCATAATCTCATAGTCATAGGAACATGTATAAGTTATGGAGAAAGCAATAGCAGTAAACTAAACGATCAAAGTGCTAAGCTAACGGATGGGTCAAGTCAATCACTTAATTCTCTAATGATGTGATCCCGTTCATCAAATGACAACTCTTTGTCCATGGCTAGGAAACTTAACCATCTTTGATTAACGAGCTAGTCAAGTAGAGGCATACTAGTGACACTCAGTTTGTCTATGTATTCACACATGTACTAAGTTTCCGGTTAATACAATTCTAGCATGAATAATAAACATTTACCATGATATAAGGAAATGTAAATAACAACTTTATTATTGCCTCGAGGGCATATTTCCTTCACTTTCATCATGTCGGTTTGATTTGTGTTCGCTACTTTGATAATTTGATATGTGGGTGGACCGGTGCTTAGGTGTTGTTCTTACTTGAACAAGCCTCCTACTTATGATTAACCCTCCCGCAAGCATCCGCAACTATGAGAAAAGTATTAAGGATAAATCCTAACCATAGCATTAAATTCTAGGATCCAATAGGTCCCTTACGGAATAGTGCATACATTGGGGTTTAAGTTTCCATCATTCTCGCAACCCACCATCTATTTACTACTCCACAATGCATTCCATGAGGCCCAAATATGGTGAAGTGTCATGTAGTCGACGTTCACATGAAACCACTAATGGAATCACAACATACATACTATCAAAATATGGAACACGTATCAAATTCACATGATTACTTGCAACATGATTTATCCCGTGACCTCAAGAACAAAGGTAACTACTCACAAACAACAAACATGCTCATGATTAGAGGGGTATTAATATGCTTAATGGATCTGAACATATAATCTTCCACCAAATAAACCATATAGTAATCAACTACAAGATGTAATCAACACTACTAGTCACCCCTAGCAACAATCTATAGTTCCGGTAACAATATTGAATATAAGAGATGAACTAGGATTTGAGATGAGATGGTGCTGGTGAAGATGTTGATGGAAATTGCCCTCCCCAAGATGGAGAAACAAACACCCGCCAGCCACCTTTATGCAAAACTATTTGCATGTCTGTCGATGGAACCGGTCTCATGAACGTCCTCATGAAAGGTTGGTCCAGGCCGCTTCATCCAACAATACCGCCGAATCAAAATAAGACATTGGTGGTAAGCAGTATGATGATCACGTCCCACAACTCTTTGTGTTCTACTCGTGCATATCATCTACGCATAGACCTGGCTCTGATACCACTGTTGGGAAATGTAGCATGCAATTTCAAAAAAATTCCTACGCTCACGCAAGATCTATCTAGGAGATGCATAGAAATGAGGGGGAGTGTGTCTACGTACCCTCGTAGACATAAGGCGTAAGTGTTTGACAACGTGGTTGATGTAGTCGAACTTCTTCTAGCTCCGACCGATCAAGCACTGAACGTACGACACCTCCGATTTCTGCACACGTTCAGCTCGATGACGTCCCTCGAACTCTTGATCTAGCAAAGTGTCGAGGGATAGTTTCATCAGCACGATGATGTGGTGACGGTGATGGTGAAGTGATCCGCGCAAGGCTTCACCTAAGCACTACGACAATATGACCGGAGGCGTAAACTGTGGAGGGGGAGCGGCACACGGCTAAGAATCAATGTTGTGTGTTCTAGCGGTGTCCCCCAACATATATATATATATAGGTGGGAGAGGGAGAGTGGCTGCAAGGGGCGCCCCAAGTAGGAGTAATCCTACGTGGGCGCCTCCTCCAAGTCGGCTTCCCCCTTCCATATCCATCGGAGGGGGAAGGAAAGAGAGGGAGGAGGGGAAGGAAAGGGGGAGGCCTAATCCTCCCCTTTCCTTCTCCCTTCCATTCCTTTCCTTCTCCTCCTATTTGGACTATAGAGGGTGCACCAGCCCCTTTTGGGGCTGGTCTGTCCAACTCTTGGCCCATTAGGCCCATATAGCTTGCCGGGGGTTGCCCGGAACCCCTTCCGGTGACCCGATACGTACTTGGTACCCCAAGAACACATCCGGTGTCCGAATACTATCGTCCTATATATGAATCTTTACCTCTCGACCATTTCGAGACTCCTCGGCATGTCCATGATCTCATCCGGGACTCCGAACAACATTCGGTCACCAAATCACATAACTCATATAATACAAAATCGTCATCGAATGTTAAGCGTGCAAACCCTACGGGTTCGAGAACTATGTAGACATGACCGGGACTCCTCTCCGGTGAATAACCAACAACGGAACCTGGATGCTCATATTGGTTCCCACATATTCTATGAAGATCTTTATCGGTCATACCGTAATGAGAACATACGTTATTCCCTTTGTCATTGGTATCTTACTTGCCCGAGATTCGATCGTCCGTATCTTCATACCTAGTTCAATCTTGTTACTGGCAAGTCTATTTACTCATTCCGTAATGCATCATCCCGCAACTAACTCATTAGTCACATTGCTTGCAAGGCTTATCATGATGTGCATTACCGAGAGGGCCCAGATATACCTCTCCGATACTCGGAGTGACAAATCCTAATCTCGGTCTATGCCAACCCAATAAACACCTTCGGAGATACCTGTAGAGCATCTTTATAATCACCCAGTTATGTTGTGACGTTTGATAGCACACACGGTATTCCTCCGGTATTCAGGAGTTGCATAATCTCATAGTCAAAGGAATATGTATAAGTCATGAAGAAAGCAATAATAAAACTTAACAATCATTATGCTAAGCTAACGGATGGGTCTTGTCCATCACATCATTCTCCTAATGATGTGACCCCGTTCATCACATGACAACACATGTCTATGGTTAGGAAACTTAACCATCTTTGATTAACGAGCTAGTCTAGTAGATGCTTACTAGGGACACTGTGTTTTCTCTATGTATCCACACATGTATCAAGTTTCCGGTTAATACAATTCTAGCATGAATAATAAACATTTATCATGATATAAGGAAATATAAAAAACAACTTTATTATTGCTTCTAGGGCATATTTCCTTCACCTCCCCCCGTGCGCAGCTCCTTGAACCGCCTCTTCCCATGAAAGAGAGCCAAAACCCTGCCTGTAATCCATCAGTATGGTTCTTAGCAAATGAACCAGTATCAAATACCGAGGGGTTGATATGAGCACTTGTTGGGGATATTACTACTGGACATAAACCAGCCAGGAGTAGCCAGATTAACTTTATGAAGATTGGAAGCCCATGAAGACGTAAGAATGATGGCGCTTTATGAAGGCCCAAGGCCCAGAGGCGAATTAAGGCCTGTAGATGTAAACTGACCTTATTATGTAACTTGCATTGTAAGATAGGAAGAATAGAGATCGAACCGGACACGTTTATGATCCGGCTTCGGGACTCTGTAAAACGACGGGCGTCAACCTATGTATATAAAGGGACGACCCGGCAGCGGTTTAGAGGGACGGACAACAACTCGAGAGCCAGTCAAAGCGGACTGAGGGTGTTGAAAGCGATGTCACATTCCGGAGACCAGACATACTTCACATGCTTCTGATGGAGGTTGGAAAGAGGCTTCGCGATATTAGAGAAATTCTCAACGAACCTTCGACAATAGCTTGCGAGTCCAAGGAAGCTGTGGAGTTGCTTCACATTCTGAGGCAGTTCCCAATTCACAATTGCAGACACCTTCTCGGGATTAACAGCTATGCCCTTGGCGGAGATGATATGCCCAAGGTAGAGAACCTCATCGAGCCAAAACTCGCACTTTGAAAACTTCGCATAGAACTAATGTTCTCCGAGTTTATCCAACACCAATCGCAAGTGTTTGGCATGATCCTCCTTGTTCTTGGAAAAGACCAAAATGTCATCGAGATAGACCAAGACGAAGTCATTTGTGTAAGGGTTGAAGATGAAGTTCATAATGCGAGAGAATGATGGAGGAGCATTGACAAGGCCGAAAGACATGACAGTGTATTCATATGAACCATAGCTTGTTCTGAATGCTGTCTTGGGGATATCTTGTTCACGAATGCGAATCTGATGATAGCCCATACGGAGGTCAATCTTGGAGAATACTTGAGCACCTTTGAGTTGTTCAAAAAGCTCATTGATGTTGGGAAGTGGGTACTTGTTCTTTATGGTCTTCTTGTTCAATGGACGGTAGTCGACACAAAGTCGGTCCGTTCTATCCTTCTTCTTGACAAAAAGAACACCACAACCCCATGGAGAAGAACTCGGTCGGATGAGACCCATATGCTCTTGAATATCGAGTTGTTTCTTCAGCTCCTTCAACTCTTCAGGTCCAAGCTTGTAAGGACATTTGCAAACAGGTTCCGTGCCAGGCTCAAGATCAATAACGAATTCAACTAGCCGGTGAGAGGCATTCCTGGAAGCTCTTCTGGAAGGACGTCTTGATATTCACAAACGACTGGAATCTGAGAAATGGCATCCAACTCGCCCTTCTCATTGAGAGAAAATAGTCGAATGGTATCATCACGAGCAGTAAAGACGATTACATCCTCAGACGAATGTGTCAATTGAATCTGCCTGGCAGCACAATCAAGCTGAGCCTTGTGCTTAGAAAGCTAGTCCATTCCAAGAATAAGATCAATATCCGAGTCACCAAGAACAATAGGAGAAGCTAGAAATTTGTAGTCGCCCAACATGATAGTAACATCCGAGACACAGATATTAGCTGTCATTTGCTTGCCCGGGGACACAATTGATAAAGATCTTGGCAAATGTTGATAATCGCACTCATACTTTGATGCAAAAGGTTTAGAAATGAAACAATGCGATGCACCAATATCAAAAAGGACTTTTGCAGGAACATCGTTAACAGGAAGGTTACCCATGATAACTTCTGACGAGTCCTCTGCCTAAGCTGTGTTCATCAAGTTGACCTTGGCATGCTTGGGATTATGCTTGACCACTGCGGTGCTGGCAGATCTCACAGGAGGAGGAGGCGGAAGACTCCTCTGGTTGAAGCATTTGTTTGCATAGTGACCCTTCTGCTGACACTTGTTGCATGTGACCTCTGAAAGCGGACGGTGATACAGAGCACTTGATCTTGGAGCATGAGATGAAGTCTTGTTCTGAAAGCCTAGGTTGGGTGGGTGGGAAGATCCATTGCCACCTTTGCTCTTCTGCTGATAAGGCTGACGGAACGGAGGAGGAGGAGGCAACCAATACTTTTGCTGCTTAGCTACCACTTGAGTTGAGGAAGAAGGAGTTGCATCCATGACTCTCTTCTTAGAAGCATCGCACTTGAGCTGAGCAGCCTATTGTTTCAGTGCCATGTTGTAGAATTCGTCATACTTCTTCGGCTCAAAAAGCACAAGAGCTAGTTGCAGATCTTCTCTGAGGCCACCTCTGAACTGATAAATCATGCTCTTCTCGTCAGGGACGTCTTGCTTAGCGAAACGAGCGAGCTTCTGGAACATGATGTTGTACTGGTAAACAGACAAGCTGCCTTGCTTCAGATTGCGGAACTCCTCACGCTTGCTCTCAACAACACTCTGAGGAATGTGGTGAGCTTTGAAGTCTTGGCGGAATTCATCCCAGGTAATCACACGACCTCCTCTGGAATCTTTTTATTGCTGATACCACTCTGCAGCTTGGTCTTTGAGTTGGAACGAAGCAAACTTGACAAAGTCCTCAGGCCTGACGTTGCTGAACTCAAAATGCTTGCAGATATCCATGAGCCAATCATCAGCGTCTGTGGCCTCGACACAGTTACTGAAAGTCTTTGGCTGGTTAGCGAGGAACTGGTTGAGTGTAGCAAACTGATTCTGATTGTTGCCATGGCCTTGATTTCCTTGGTTGCGCTCTTGCAAGAGTTGCATGAGCATCTGCGTGTTGGCATTGGTAGCGGCCATCACAGCTTGCCATGCCTCCGGAGGTGGAGGTGGTGGCGGCGGATCCGGATTCAGACGCATTGGAGGAGCCATCCTAAAGAGGGTGACATCCGTTAGCATCTTGAAAGACATATATTCAAGCTGAATCAAATGGATCAAAATTGCAACATATAGTCTCAGCATTCGAACAAGAATGAACGAATGAATTCCAAATTAAATGGTCATACTTCCATAAATTGAGAAGCGACTTAGATTGAGGTAGATGAATAATACAATAAGGTACGTACATGAACAAATACTTGGTAAGGATTACCCAATCACAAACCAAATATTCGCGGAAGAAATACTAGAGCTACATGAATTCCCACCTATGAAACTCCCGAATTTTTCCGGTTATGCAATCAGGTGTTGGGGATACAGGGGAAGCATAATATCTCACCCAAAACTAGCAAATCCTACATCCAGTTGTATCCATCCTTCAACAAATAACCAAGAAACTTTCGGAAATCATTTACCTCAACCTTCGAAAAGCATCCATTATACGAGTTATGGCAATACTCCCGAACTACAGCCCCAGTACTGGGTGGCGTCGAGGTTATCTCACCAACAACTACATAAAAGAGATTTTCGATGTCGGCGAAACTCAGGTATTCCAGAACTGCAACGATAAAATTGTGACGACAACACCTCGGAGCTCAACTCCCCGGGACACCGCCACAACCCCTAAATGTCAGGAGGCACCAAGAACAATGTTCTTGTCACAAAACCATCGGAATGATTCCAAGATACCCGCGTGATCCTAATTTTTTTTAGTGAAATATGAGAAGATAAGAGTCAAAAATCTACATCAGAATGCCTCACCAGAGCGATGAAGGGACCGAGGAGTAAAAAGAATCCTACTCTCCGATATATATAATCCTAAAAGACTCAAAACATTTTTCTAGACGCAACAACGCCAGCGATTCAATCAAGCAGGGGCTCCTAAGTCGGGGAAGGCTCTGATTACCAACTTGTAACACCCATGATGCGGCTATATCTCCCACGTGTCGGAGCACGACTTAGAGGCATAACTGCATTGTAGGCAATGTCGCAAGAGGGGTAATCTTTACACATCCCATGTACTAAATAAGAAAAGAGGTACATAGTTGGCTTACAATCACCACGTCACACAATAGCATAAATATAGCATTACAATCATCCAGATACAATCAAGGTCCCACTACGGAACCAAAATAAAGACAACCCCACATGCATAAGATCCCCGATCGCGCCAACTAGGCTCCACTATTGATCGTCTGGAAAGGAAACATAGTATCGTCCTGAGTCCTCATCAAACTCCCACTTGAGCTCAGTCGCATCTCCTGGAACGGTATCATCGGCACCTGTATCTGGTTTTGGAAGTAATCTGTGAGTCACGGGGACTCAGCAATCTCACACCCTCGTGATCAAGACTATTTAAGCTTATGGGTAGGTAAAAGGTATGAGGTGGAGCTGCAGCAAGCACTAGCATATATGGTGGCTAACATACGCAAATGAGAGCGAGAAGAGAAGGCAAGGCACAGTCGAGAAACTATGATCAAGAAGTGATCCTAGAAATACTTACGTTCAAACATAAAATAAGACCTTTCTCTCCTTTCCCGCATGGCCCATTAAGGCCCAATACGAATTCCCGTAACTCCCCGGTACTCCCGAAAATACCCGAATCACTCAGAACCTTTCCGATGCCCGAATACAGTCGTCCAATATATCGATCTTTACGTCTCGACCATTTGGAGACTCCTCGTCATGTCCCTGTTCTCATCCAGGACTCCGAACTCCTTCGGTACATCAAAACACATAAACTCATAATATAACCGTCATCGAACTTTAAGCGTGCGGACCCTACGGGTTCGAGAACTATGTAGACATGACCGAGACACGTCTCCGGTCAATAACCAATAGCGGAACCTGAATGTTCATATTGGCTCCTACATATTCTACGAAGATCTTTATCGGTCAAACCGCATAACAACATACGTTGTTCCCTTTGTCATTGGTATGTTACTTGCCCGAGATTCAATCGTCGGTATCTCAATACCTAGTTCAATCTCGTTACCGGCAAGTCTCTTTACTCATTCCGTAATACATCATCTCGCAACTAACTCATTAGTTGCAATGCTTGCAAGGCTTATAGTGATGTGCACTACCGAGTGGGCCCAGAGATACCTCTCCGACAATCGGAGTGACAAATCCTAATCTCGAAATACGCCAACCGAACAAGTACCTTCGGAGACACATGTAGAACACCTTTATAATCACCCAGTTACGTTGTGATGTTTGGTGGCACACAAAGTGTTCCTCCGGTAAACGGGAGTTGCATAATCTCATAGTCATAGGAACATGTATAAGTCATGAAGAAAGCAATAGCAACAAACTAAACGATCGTGTGCTAAGCTAACGGAATGGGTCAAGTCAATCACATCATTCTCCTAATGATGTGATCCTGTTAATCAAATGACAACTCATGTCTATGGTTAGGAAACATAACCATCTTTGATCAACGAGCTAGTCAAGTAGAGGCATACTAGTGACACTCTGTTTGTCTATGTATTCACACATGTATTATGTTTCCGGTTAATACAATTCTAGGATGAATAATAAACATTTATCATGATATAAGGAAATAAATAATAACTTTAATATTGCCTCTAGGGCATATTTCCTTCAGTCTCCCACTTGCACTAGAGTCAATAATCTAGTTCACATCGCCATGTGATTTAATACCAGTAGTTCACATCACCATGTGATTAACACCCATAGTTCACATCGACATGTGGCCAACACCAAAAGGGTTTACTAGAGTCAATAATCTAGTTCACATCGCTATGTGATTAACATCCAAACAGTACTAAGGTGTGATCATGTTTTGCTTGTGAGAGAAGTTTAGTCAACGGGTCTGCCACATTCAGATCCGTAAGTATTTTGCAAATTTCTATGTCAACAATGCTCTGCACGGAGCTACTCTAGCTAATTGCTCCCACTTTCAATATGTATCCAGATTGAGATTTAGAGTCATCTGGATCAGTGTCAAAATTTGCATCGACGTAACCCTTTACGACGAACCTTTTTTCCACCTCCATAATCGAGAAACATATCCTTATTCCACCAAGGATAATTTTGACTGCTGTCTAGTGATCTACTCCTAGATCACTATTGTACTCCCTTGCCAAAAACAGTGTAGGGTACACAATAGATTTGGTACACAGCATGGCATACTTTATAAAACCTATGGCCAAGGCATTGGGAATGACTTTCATTCTCTTTCTATCTTCTGCCGTGGTCAGGCTTTGAGTCATACTCAATTTCACACCTTTTAACACAGGCAAGAACTCTTTCTTTGACTGTTCCATTTTGAACTACTTCAAAAACTTGTCAAGGTATGTACTCATTGAAAACTTATCAAGCGTCTTGATCTATCTCTATAGATCTTGATGCGCAATATGTAAGCAGCTTCACCGAGGTCTTTCTTTGAAAAACTCCTTTCAAACACTCCTTTATGCTTTTCAGAATAATTCTACATTATTTCTGATCAACAATATGTCATTCACATATACTTATCAGAAATGTTGTAGTGCTCCCACTCACTTTCTTGTAAATACAGGCTTCACCGCAAGTCTGTATAAAACTATATGCTTTGATCAACTTATCAAAGCGTATATTCCAACTCCGAGATGCTTGCACCAGTCCATAGATGGATCGCTGGAGCTTTGCATATTTTGTGAGCACCTTTAGGATTAACAAAACCTTCTGGTTGTATCATATACAACTCTTCTTTAATAAATCCATTAAGGAATGCAGTTTTGTTTATCCATTTGCCAGATTTCATAAAATGCGGTAATTGCTAACATGATTATGACAGACTTAAGCATATATACGAGTGAGAAACTCTCATCGTAGTCAACACCTTGAACTTGTGGAAAACCGTTTGCGACAATTCTAGCTTTGTAGATAGTAACACTACTATCAGCGTCCGTCTTCCTCTTGAAGATCCATTTATTTTCTATGGCTTGCTGATCAACGGGCAAGTCAACCAAAGTCCACACTTTGTTCTCATACATGGATCCCATCTCAGATTTTATGGCCTCAAGCCATTTCGTGGAATGTAGGCTCATCATCGCTTCCTCATAGTTCGTAGGTTCGTCATGGTCATGACCTCCAGAACAGGATTACCGTACCACTCTGGTGCGGATCTCACTCTGGTTTACCTACGAGGTTCGGTAGTAACTTGATCTGAAGTTACATAATCATCATCATTAGCTTCCTCACTAATTGGTGTAGTAGTCACAGGAACAGATTTCTGTGATGAACTACTTTCCAATAAGGGAGCAGGTACAGTTACCTCATCAAGTTCTACTTTTCTCCCACTCACTTCTTTCGAGAGAAACTACTTCTCTAGAAAGGATCTATTCTCAGCAACAAATTTGCCTTCGGATCTGTGATAGAAGGTGTACCCAACAATTTCGTTCGCGTATCCTATGAAGATGCACTTCTCCGATTTGGGTTCAAGCTTACCAGTTTGAAACTTTTTCACATAAGCATTGCCGCCCCAAACTTTAAGAAACGACAACTTTGGTTTCTTGCCAAACCACAGTTCATAAGGCGTCGTCTCAACAGATTTCGATGGTGCCCTATTTAACGTGAATGTAGCTGTCTCTAATGCATAACCCCAAAACGATAGTGGTAAATCGGTAAGAGACATCATAGATTGCACTATCAAATAAAGTATAGTTATGACGTTCGGACACACCATTACGCTGTGGTGTTCCAGGTGGCATGAGTTTGTGAAACTATTCCACATTGTTTTAATTGAAGACCAAACTCATAACTCAAATATTCGCCTCTGCGATTAGATCGTAGAAACTTTATTTTCTTGTTATGTTGATTTTCTACTTCACTATGAAATTCTTTGAACTTTTCAAATGTTTCAGACTTATGTTTCTTTAAGTAGATATACCCATATCTGCTCAAATCATCTATGAAGGTCAGAAAATAACGATACCCTCCGCGAGCCTCAACACTCATCGGACCTCATACATCAGTAGATATTATATCCAATAAGTCAGTTGCTCGCTCCATTGTTCTAGAGAACGGAGTCTTAGTCATCTTTGCCCATGGGGCATGGTTCGCAAGCATCATCTGATTCATAATCAAAAAAGCCCATCAGCATGGATTTTCTTCATGCACTTTACACCAATATGACCTAAACGACAGTGCCACAAATAAGTTGCATTATCATTATTAACTTTGCATCTTTTGGCTTCAATATTATGAATATGTGTATCACTACGATCGAGATTCAACAAACCATTTTCATTGGGTGTATAACCATAGAAGGTTTTATTCATGTAAACAGAATAACAATTATTCTTAACTTAAATGAATAACCGTATTGCAATATACATGATCAAACCATATTCATGCTCAACGCAAGCACCAAATAACACTTATTTAGGTTCAACACTAATCCCGAAAGTATAGGGAGTGTGCGATGATGATCATATCATTCTTGGAACTACTTCCAACACACATCATCACTTCACCCTTAACTAGTCTCTGTTCATTATGCAACTCTTGTTTCAAGTTACTACTCTTAGCAACTGAACTAGTATCAAGTACCGAGGGGTTGATATAAACACTACTAAAGTACACATCAATAACATGTATATCCAATATACCTTTGTTCACCTCGCCATCCTTCTTATCCGCCATATACTTGGGGCAGTTCCGCTTCTAGCGACTAGTCCCTTTGTAGTAGAAGCACTCAGTCTCAGGCTTAGGTCCAGACTTGGGCTTCTTCACTTGAGCAGCAACTTGCTTGCCGTTCTTCTTGAAGTTCCCTTTCTTCCCTTTGCCCTTTTTGAAACTAGTGCTCTTTGTCAACCATCAACACTTGATGCTTTTCTTGATTTCTACCTTCGTCGATTTCAGCATCACGAAGAGCTTGAGAATTACTTTTGTCATCCCTTGCATAGTATAGTTCATCACTAAGTTCTAGTAACTCGGTGATAGTGACTAGAGAACTTTGTCAATTACTCTCTTATCTGGAAGATTAACTCCCACTTGATTCAAGCAATTGTAGTACTCAGACAATCTGAGCACATGCTCACTGGTTGAGCTATTCTCCTCCATCTTGTAGGCAAAGTACTGTCAGAGGTCTCATACCTCTCGACACGGGCATGAGTATGAAATACCAATTTCAACTCTTGGAACATCTTATATGCTCCATGGCGTTCAAAACATCTTTGAAGCCCCGATTCTAAGCCGTTAAGCATGGTGCACTAAACTATCAAGTAGTCATCATATTGAGCTAGCCAAACGTTCATAACGTCTGCATCTGCTCCTGCAATAGGTCAGTCACCTAGCGGTGCATCAAGGACATAATTCTTCTGTGCAGCAATGAGGATAAACCTCAGATCACGGACCCAGTCCGCATCATTGCTACTATCATCTTTCAACTTAGTTTTCTCTAGGAACATATCTAAAATAAAACAGGGGAGCTAAACGCGAGCTATTGATCTACAACATAGATATGCTAATACTAACAGGACTAAGTTCATGATAAATTTAAGTTCAATTAATCATATTACTTGAGAACTCCCACTTAGAAAGACATCCCTCTAATCTTCTAAGTGATCACGTGATCCAAATCAACTAAACCATAACCGATCATCACGTGAAATGGAGTAGTTTTCAATGGTGGACATCACTATGTTGATCATATCTACTATATGATTCACGCTCGACCTTTCGGTCTCAGTGTTCCAAGGCCATATCTACATATGCTAGGCTCGTCAAGTTTAACCTGAGTATTCTGCATGTGCAAAACTGGCTTGCACCCGTTGTAGATGGACGTAGAGCTTATCACACCCGATCATCACGTGGTGTCTGGGCATGACGAACTTTGGCAATGGTGCATACTCAGGGAGAACACTTCTTATCTTGAAATTTAGTGAGAGATCATCTTATAAAGCTACCGTCGAACTAAGCAAAATAAGATGCATAAAAGATAAACATCACATGCAATCAAAATATGTGACATGATATGGCCATCATCATCTTGTGCCTTTCATCTCCATCTCCAAAGCATCGTCATGATTTCCATCGTCACCGGCATGACACCATGATCTCCATCATCTTGATCTATATCAATGTGTCGTCACATGGTCGTCTCGCCAACTATTGCTCTTGCAACTATTGCTATCACATAGCGATAAAGTAAAGCAATTATTTGGCGCTGGCATCTTATGCAATAAAGAGACAACCATAAGGCTTCTGCCAGTTGCCGATAACTTCAACAAAACATGATCATCTTATACAACAACTTATATCTCATCACGTCTTGACCATACCACATCACAACATGCCCTACAAAAACAAGTTAGACGTCCTCTACTTTGTTGTTGCAAGTTTTACGTGGCTGCTACGGGCTTAGCAAGAACTGTTCTTACCTACGCATCAAAACCACAACGATAGTTTGTCAAGTTGGTGCTGTTTTAACCTTCGCAAGGACCAGGCGTAGCCACACTCGGTTCAACTAAAGTTGGAGAAACTGACACCCGCTAGTCACCTATGTGCATAGCACGGCGGTAAAACCAGTCTCGCGTAAGTGTACGGGTAATGTCGGTCCGGGCCGCTTCATCCAACAATACCACCAAACCAAAGTATGACATGCTGGTGAGCAGTATGACTTATATCGCCCACAACTCACTTGTGTTCTACTCATGCATATGACATCTACGCATAAAACCTGGCTCTGATACCACTGTTGGGGAACGTAGTAATTTCAAAAAATTCCTACGCACACGCAAGATCATGGTGATGCATAGCAACGAAGCGTAGTACTGAATGCACCTCGTAGACCAAAAGCGGAAGCATTAGCACAACATGGTTGATGTAGTCGTACTTCTTCACGATCTGACTGATCAAGTACCGAACGCACGACACCTCCAAGTTCTGCACACGTTCAACTCGATGACATCCCTCGAACTCCAATCCAGCCGAGCTTTGAGGGAGAGTTCTGTCAGCACGACAGGTGGTGACGATGATGATGTTCTATCGATGCAGGGCTTCGCCTAAGCACCGCTACGATATGATCGAGGTGGATTATGGTGGAGGGGGGCACCGCACATGGCTAAGAGATCAAGAGATCAATTGTTGTGTCTTTGGGGTGCCCCCTGCCCCCGTATATAAAGGAGTGGAGGAGGGGGAGGGCCGGCCCTCTCTATGGCGCGCCCTAGGGGAGTCCTACTCCCACCGGGAGTAGGATTCCCCTTTTCCTAGTAGAACTAGGAACCCTTCCAAGTAGTAGGAGTAGGAGGGAAGGAAAGGGAAGGGAAAAGGAGAAGGAAGGAAGGGGGCGCCCCCCCTCCCTAGTCCAATTCGGACCAGCTCATGGGGGGGGGGTGCGGCCACCCTTTGAGGCCTTTCTCTCCTTTCCCGTATGGCCCATTAAGGCCCAATACGAATTCCCGTAACTCCCCGGTACTCCCGAAAATACCCGAATCACTCGGAACCTTTCCGATGTCCGAATATAGTCGTCCAATATATCGATCTTTACGTCTCGACCATTTGGAGACTCCTCGTCATGTCCCCGATCTCATCCGGGACTTCGAACTCCTTCGGTACATCAAAACACATAAACTCATAATATAACCGTCATCGAACTTTAAGCGTGCGGACCCTACGGGTTCGAGAACTATGTAGACATGACCGAGACACATCTCCGGTCAATAACCAATAGCGGAATCTGGATGTTCATATTGGCTCCTACATATTCTACGAAGATCTTTATCGGTCAAACCGCATGACAACATACATTGTTCCCTTTGTCATTGGTATGTTACTTGCCCGAGATTCAATCGTCGGTATCTCAATACCTAGTTCAATCTCGTTACCGGCAAGTCTCTTTACTCATTCCGTAATGCATCATCCCGCAACAAACTCATTAGTTGCAATGCTTGCAAGGCTTATAGTGACGTGCATTACCGAGTGGGCCCAGAGATACCTCTCCGACAATCGGAGTGACAAATCCTATTCTCGAAATATGGCAACCCAACAAGTACCTTCGGAGACACCTGTAGAGCACCTTTATAATCACCCAGTTACGTTGTGACGTTTGGTGGCACACAAAGTGTTCCTCCGGTAAACGGGAGTTGCATAATCTCATAGTCATAGGAACATGTATAAGTCATGAAGAAAGCAATAGCAACAAACTAAACGATCGTGTGCTAAGCTAACGGAATGGGTCAAGTCAATTGCATCATTCTCTTAATGATGTGATCCCATTAATCAAATGACAACTCATGTCTATGGTTAGGAAACATAACCATCTTTGATCAAGGATCTAGTCAAGTAGAGGCATACTAGTGACACTCTATTTGTCTATGTATTCACACATGTATTATGTTTCCGGTTAATACAATTCTAGCATGAATAATAAACATTTATCATGATATAAGGAAATAAATAATAACTTTATTATTGCCTCTAGGGCATATTTCCTTCACTAGGGGCAAGCTTCCCTTTGATACCGAAGCGACGAGTACCTTTCATTGGAGAGACGCGTAGGTAGACATGGTCTCCGATCTCGAAAACCAAGTCACGATGCTTGCTATCATAGCAACTCTTCTGGCGCGATTGCGCGGCTTTGAGATTTTCACGAATGACTTTGCACATTTCTTCAGCCTCTGTGATCAAGTCATTGCCAAGAAGTTGGCGTTCACCAGTCTCTGACCAATTAAGAGGAGTACGACACTTTCTGCCATTGAGAATCTCGAATGGGGCCTTGCCCAAACTTGCTTGGAAGCTGTTGTTGTAGGAGAACTCGTCATATGGAAAACAATTTTCCCACTTCATACTGAAAGAAATGACACATGCCCTGAGCATATCTTCAAGAATTTGATTGACTCGCTCGACTTGGCCACTAGTTTGAGGATGAAAGGCTGTGCTGAAGCGAATGTTGGTGCCCATGGCCTTCTGAAAGGAGTCCCAGAACTTAGAGGTGAAGATGCTTCCATGATCTGAAGATATCAACTGCAGAATGCAGTGCAGAGAGACAATCCTGGAGGTATATAACTCTGCCAACTGAGCTGCTGTGATAGATTCTTTGATAGGAAGAAAATGAGCCACTTTAGTGAGCTTGTCGATGACAACGAAGATAGCATCATTGCCACGCTTGGACTTGGGAAATCCAGTCATGAAGTCCATCTCAATATGGTCAAACTTCCATTCTAGAATGGCAAGAGGTTGGAGGAGACCAGCTGGTCGTTAGTGTTCTGCCTTCACTCTTCTGCAGACACCACATTCATTCATGAACTGAGCAATCTCGCACTTCATTTGAGTCCACCAATACGACTGCTTGAGGTCATGGTACATCTTTGTACTCCCCGGGTGAATAGAGAGGAGTGAATTGTGAGCCTCGTTTATAATGACTTTACGAAGGTCACCCTTAGGAACAACAATGCGATCCTCGAAGAATAGAGTATTCTTGTCATCAACGCGATATCACTTGTACTTGGGTTGGCTCTTGGCAATCCCGATCTTCACCTTCTTCACCATAGCATCAAGAAGTTGAGCCTCACGAATCTGATCTTCCAAAGTAGGAGAGACTTGGAGGTTGGCAAGGAATCCTTGAGGAACAACTTGGAGATTAAGTTTGCGGAAAGCTTCACAAAGCTCTGGTTGGTAGGGCTTGAGAATCAAACTGTTGCAGTAAGCCTTTCTGCGCAATGCGTCAGCAATTACATTGGCCTTGCCTGGAGTGTATTCAATACTCGGATTATACTCTTGAATCATTTCGACCCAACGAGTCTGCCTGAGGTTGAGGTTGGGCTGAGTGAAGATATACTTGAGACTCTTATGATCATTGAAGATGTCCACTTTTCTTCCCAACAAGAGATGTCGCCATGTTAAAAGAGCATGGACAACTGCCACCAACTCGAGGTCATGAGTGGGGTAGTTCTTTTCATTGGGCTTCAACTGGCGAGAGGTATAGGCCACAACTTTCTTCTCTTGCATCAACACATCACCGAGACCTTGAAGGGAAGCATCACAGAAAACTTTGAATGGTTTGGATTCATTAGGAGGAGTCAGAACTGGAGCTATGACTAACTTCTCTTTGAGGGTGTTGAAAGCGATGTCACATTCAGGCGACCAGACATACTTCACATGCTTTTGAAGGAGGTTAGAAAGATGCTTCGCGATCTTAGAGAAATTCTCAACGAACCTTCGATAATAGCTTGCGAGTCCAAGGAAGCTGCGGAGTTGCTTCACATTCTGAGGCAGTTCCCAATTCACAATTGCAGACACCTTCTCAGGATTAGCAGCTATGCCCTTGGTGGAGATGATATGCCCAAGGTAGAGAACCTCATCGAACCAAAACTCGCACTTTGAAAACTTCGCATAGAACTGATGTTCTCTGAGTTTATCCAGCACCAATCTCAAGTGTTTGGCATGATCCTCCTTGTTCTTGGAAAAGACCAAAATGTCATCGAGATAGACCAAGACGAAGTCATTTGTGTAAGGGTTGAAGATGAAGTTCATAATGCGAGAGAATGTTGGAGGAGCATTGACAAGGCCGAAAGACATGACAGTGTATTCATATGAACCATAGCTTGTTCTGAATGCTGTCTTGGGGATATCTTGTTCACGAATGCGAATCTGATGATAGCCCATACGGAGGTCAAGCTTGGAGAATACTTGAGCACCTTTGAGTTGTTCAAAAATCTCGTTGATGTTGGGAAGTGGGTACTTGTTCTTTATGGTCTTCTTGTTCAATGGACGGTAGTCAACACAAAGTCGGTCCGTTCCATCCTTCTTCTTGACAAAAAGAACACCACAACCCCATGGAGAAGAACTTGGTCGGATGAGACCCATACTCTCTTGAATATCGAGTTGTTTCTTCAGCTCCTTCAACTCTTCAGTTCCAAGCTTGTAAGGACGTTTGCAAACAGGTTCCGTGCCAGGCTCACGATCAATAACGAATTCAACTAGCCGGTGAGGTGGCATTCCTGGAAGCTCTTTTGGAAAGACGTCTTGATATTCACAAATGACTGGAATCTAAGAGATGGCATCCAACTCGCCCTTCTCATTGAGAGAAAACAGTCGAATGGTATCATCACGAGCGGAAAAGACGATTACATCCTCAGACGAATGTGTCAATTGAATCTGCCTGGCAGCACAATCAAGCTGAGCCTTGTCCTTAGAAAGCTAGCCCATTCCAAGAATAAGATCAATATCCGAGTCCCCAAGAACAATAGGAGAAGCTAGAAATTTGTAGTTTCCCAACGTGATAGTAACATCCGTGACGCAGATATTAGCTGTCATTTGCTTGCCCGGGGACACAATTGATAAAGATCTTGGCAAATGTTGATAATCGCACTCATACTTTGATGCAAAAGGTTTAGAAATGAAACAGTGCGATGCACCAATATCAAAAAGGACTTTTGTAGAAACATCATTAACAGGAAGGTTACCCATCATAACTTCTAACGAGTCCTCTGCCTGAGCTGCGTTCATCAAGTTGACCTTGGCATGCTTGACCACTGCGGTGCTGGCAGATCTCACAGGAGGAGGAGGCGGAAGACTCCTCTGGTTGAAGCATTTGTTTGCATAGTGACCCTTCTGCTGACACTTGTTGCATGTGACCTCTGAAAGCGGACGGTGATACAGAGCACTTGATCTTGGAGCATGAGATGAAGTCTTGTTCTGAAAGCCTGGGTTGGGTGGGTGGGAAGATCCATTGCCACCTTTGCTCTTCTGCTGATAAGGCTGACGGAACGGAGGAGGAGGAGGCAACCAATACTTTTGCTGCTTAGCTACCACTTGAGTTGAGGAAGAAGGAGTTGCATCCATGACTCTCTTCTTAGAAGCATCGCACTTGAGCTGAGCAGCCTATTGTTTCAGTGCCATGTTGTAGAATTCGTCATACTTCTTCGGCTCAAAAAGCACAAGAGCTAGTTGCAGATCTTCTCTGAGGCCACCTCTGAACTGATAAATCATGCTCTTCTCGTCAGGGACGTCTTGCTTAGCGAAACGAGCGAGCTTCTGGAACATGATGTTGTACTGGTAAACAGACAAGCTGCCTTGCTTCAGATTGCGGAACTCCTCACGCTTGCTCTCAACAACACTCTGAGGAATGTGGTGAGCTTTGAAGTCTTGGCGGAATTCATCCCAGGTAATCACACGACCTCCTCTGGAATCTTTTTATTGCTGATACCACTCTGCAGCTTGGTCTTTGAGTTGGAACGAAGCAAACTTGACAAAGTCCTCAAGCCTGACGTTGCTGAACTCGAAATGCTTGCAGATATCCACGAGCCAATCATCAGCGTTTGTGGCCTCGACACAGTTACTGAAAGTCTTTGGCTGGTTAGCGAGGAACTGGTTGAGTGTAGCAAACTGATTCTGATTGTTGCCATGGCCTTGATTTCCTTGGTTGCGCTCTTGCAAGAGTTGCATGAGCATCTGCGTGTTGGCATTGGTAGCGGCCATCACAGCTTGCCATGCCTCCGGAGGTGGAGGTGGTGGCGGCGGATCCGAATTCAGACGCATTGGAGGAGCCATCCTAAAGAGGGTGACATCCGTTAGCATCTTGAAAGACATATATTCAAGCTGAATCAAATGGATCGAAATTGCAACATATAGTCTCAACATTTGAAGAAGAATGAAAGAATGGATTCCAAATTAAATGGTCACACTTCCATAAATTGAGAAGCCACTTAGATAGAAGTAGATGAATAAAACAACAAGGTACGGACATGAACAAATACTTGGTAAGGAGTACCCAATCACAAACCAAATATTCGCGGAAGAAATACTAGAGCTACATGAATTCCCACTTATGAAACTCCCGAAATTTTCCGATTATGCAATCAGGTGTTGGGGATACAGGGGAAGCATAATATCTCACCCAAAACTAGCAAATCCTACATCCAGCTGTATCCATCAACATATAACCAAGAAACTTTCGGAAATCATTTACCTCAACCTTCGAAAAGCATCCATTATACGAGTTATGGCAATACTCCCGAACTCCCGCCCCAGTACTGGGTGGCGTCGAGGTTATCTCACCAACAACTGCATAAAAGAGATTTTCGATGTCGGCGAAACTCAGGTATTCCAGAACTGCAACGATAAAATTGTGACGACAACACCTCGGAGCTCAACTCCTCGGGACACCGCCACAACCCCTAAATGTCAGGAGGCACCAAGAACAATGTTCTCGACACAAAACCATCGGAACGATTCCAAGATACCCGCGTGATCGTAAATTTTTTTTAGTGAAATTTGAGAAGAGAAGAGTCAAAACTCTACGTCAGGATGCCTCACCAGAGCGACGAAGGGACTGAGGAGTAAAAAGAATCCTACTCTCCGATATATATAATCCTAAAAGACTCAAAACATTTTTCTAGACTCAACAACGCCAGCGATGCGATCAAGCAGGGGGCTCCTAAGTCGGGGAAGGCTCTGATTACCAACTTGTAACACCCACACAAATGAGAGCGAGAAGAGAAGGCAAGGCACGGTCGAGAAACTATGGTCAAGAAGTGATCCTAGAAATACTTACGTTCAAGCATAACACAAGACCGTGTTCTCTTTGCCTAAAAATAGTATTGATTCATGGAACAAGTGCAAAGATGCTTTATCTCTAAGTATTTTCCTCCTACTAAGATCATCTCTCTTAGAAACGATATTATGAACTTTAAGCAACTTGATCATGAACATGTTGCATAAGCTTGAGAGAGAATGAAATTAATGATACGTAATTGCCCTACTCATGGTTTAAATTTATGGATGATTATACAAATTTTTTATGCCGGATTGAATTTTGCTTCTAGAAATCTTTTAGACTCGGCTGCGGGAGGCACTTTTATGAAAATCACTTCAGGAGAAGCTACTAAACTCCTAGATAATATTATGGTTAATTATTCTCAATGGCATACTGAAAGATCTACTAATAAAAAGGTGCATGCGATAGAAGAAATTAATGTTTTGAGTGGAAAGATGGATGAACTTATGAAATTATTTGCTAATAAGAGTGTTTCTTCTGATCCTAATGATATGCCCTTGTCTACTTTGATTGAAAATAATAATGAATCTATGGATGTGAATTTTGTTGGTAGGAACAATTTTGGTAACAACGCGTATAGAGGAAATTTCAATCCTAGGCCTTATCCTAGTAATCCCTCTAATAATTATGGTAATTCCTACAACAATTCTTATGGAAATTATAATAAGATTCCCTCTGATTTTGAATCTAATATTAAAGAATTTATTACTTCGCAAAATAATTTTAATGCTATGATTGAAGAAAAATTGCTTAAGGTTGATGATTTGGCTAGGAACGTTGATAGAATTGCTCTTGATGTTGATTCTTTGAAACTTAGATATATTCCACCTAAGCATGATATCAATGAGTCTCTCAAAGCCATGAGAATTTCCATTGATGAGTGCAAAGAAAGAACCGCTAGGATGCGTGCTAAGAAAGATGCCTTTATAAAAGCGTGTTCTTCTAGTTCCTATGAAAATAATGATGAAGATCTAAAAGTTATTGATGTGTCCCCTATTAAATCTTTGTTTTGCAATATGAATCTTGATAATGATGGGACTGAATATGATCCACCTTTACCTAGAAGGAGTTCCAAAAATTCTGAATCTTTTGATCTTGATGCTAAATTTGTGTAACACCCACGATGCGGCTATATCTCCCACGTGTCGAAGCACGACTTAGAGGCATAACCGCATTGTAGGCAATGTCGCAAGAGGGGTAATCTTTACACATCCCATGTACTGAATAAGAAAAGAGGTACATAGTTGGCTTACAATCGCCATGTCACACAATAGCATAAATATAGCATTACAATCATCCAGATACAATCAAGGTCCGACTACGGAACCAAAATAAAGACAACCCCACATGCATAAGATCCCCAATCGCCCCAACTGGGCTCCACTACTGATCGTCTGGAAAGGAAACATAGTATCGTCCTGAGTCCTCATCGAACTCCCACTTGAGCTCAGTCGCATCTCCTGGAACGGTATCATCGGCACCTGCATCTGGTTTTGGAAGTAATCTGTGAGTCACGGGGACTCAGCAATCTCACACCCTCGTGATCAAGACTATTTAAGCTTATGGGTAGGTAAAAGGTATGAGGTGGAGCTGCAGCAAGCACTAGCATATATGGTGGCTAACATACGCAAATGAGAGCGAGAAGAGAAGGCAAGGCACGGTCGAGAAACTATGATCAAAAAGTGATCCTAGAAATACTTACGTTCAAGCATAACACGAGATCGTGTTGTCTTCCCGGACTCTGCCGAAAAGAGACCATCACGGTTACACACGCTGTTGATCCATTTTAATTAAGTTAAGTTTCATATTTTCTACAACCGGATATTAACAAATTCCCATGTGCCCATAACCGCGGGCACGGCTTTCGAAAGATCAAATCCCTGCAGGGGTGTCCCAAATTATCCCATCACAAGCTCTCACAGTCAACGAAGGATATTCCTTCTCCCAGGACGACCCAATCAGACTCGGAATCCCGGTTACAAGACATCTCGACAATGGTAAAACTAAACCAGCAAAGCCGCCCGAATGTGCCGACAAATCCCGATAGGAGCTGCACATATCTCGTTCTCAGGGCACACCGGATGAGCACTCCATACAACTAAAACCAAACCTCGAGTTTCCCCGAGGGGGCGCTGCAAAGGGCTCTAGTTTGGACCGACACTCAGAGGAGCACTAGCCCGGGGGTTTAAAATAAAGATGACTCTTGAGTCCGCGGAACCCAAGGGAAAAAAGGCTAGGTGGAGAATGGTAAAGCCAAGGTTGGGCCTTGCTGGATGAGTTTTATTCAAGGCGAACTGTCAAGGGGTTCCCATTATAACCCAACCATGTAAGGAACGCAAAATCAAGGAACATAACACCGGTATGACGAAAACTAGGGCGGCAAGAGTGGAACAAAACACCAGGCATAAGGCCGAGCCTTCCACCCTTTACCAAGTGTATAGATGCATTAAAGTAGACAAGATATAATAGTGATATCCCAACAATAAACATGTTCCAACAAGGAACAAACTCCAATCTTCACCTGCAACTAGCAACGCTATAAGAGGGGCTGAGCAAAGCGGTAACATAGCCAAACAACGGTTTGCTAGGACAAGGTGGGTTAGAGGTTTGACATGGCAATATGGGAGGCATGATAAAGCATGTGGTAGGTATCGTAGCATAGGCATAGCAATAGAGCGAGCATCTAGCAAGCAAAGATAGAAGTGATTTCGAGGGTATGGTCATCTTGCCTGCAAAGTTCTCCGAGTTGACGTAAGCTTGATCCTCGTAAACGTACTCAATGGATTCCTCGATCACGTACTCATCTCCCGGCTCTATCCAAAGCAAGAACACAAGCAAAGGGAACCATGATCAACCACGGTGCAATGCGCAAGCAACATGATGCAAAACATGGCATGGTATGCGAGATGTGATATGTAATGCATATGCGTGCTTTGGAAAGGAAAGATTGAACCAGGCCTCAACTTGGCAAACCAAGAGGGTCAATGGAAAGATGAGTTGATATCGGTCGAAATCGATATAAAGATCACCAGAATCGGATGCACGGTTTGCAAATGGCAAGCAAAACAATAGTGGCACCAATCTGCGATTAACAGCACGATGCCATCTAAATGCATCAAGAGAAATAAGCTACTGCACTCTAACATAGCAAAAAAGCACATGGCAGTGATCCAATCAAGATGCTTGACAAAAGATGAACACTGAGCTACGGCTAATTCACACAATAGCAGGTTCAAACAAGCATGCTAAAAGTGCAAAAGATATCAGGTTCACAGACTTTGTGAAAATAACATGATGTCAGGATTTAACATCAGGAAGCAATGTTTAGAGCAAGATAACAACATGCTACAGGAACATATCATGGCAAACCAAGGCATGGCATGAAGCTACTCAAAGCATATAACAAAAGTCCCTTACTGACCATAAGCCAAAAGGGATCAGAAAATACAAAGGCAACCATGTAAACATAGCAAGTTTCGTTAACAGATTCAGACTTAACAGAAAACTGGAACATGGCAAAAACAGAGTTACGTAGGCATGTTTGCGAGCTCGATGCACTCACCACAAGGAATTGCATGACAAACTAAGCATGCACCCAGCAAGAAGACATGATCAATAAGCTAACCATGGCAAGAACACCCTCATAGCATGCATGGAACAGCTACAACAACCTCGGCAAAATTGATTAACACATAAACAATCTGCCAGGAACATTTTATAGCAAAAGTAGAGCAAGATTGAGTCATGCTAGGGTACTCCATAATTGCAAACAAAGACATGGATGGATAGAGCACAACAATATCTCAAAATCATCCTTACTGAACATGCTCAAAATAGGCATGGATCACTCTATAGCAACAAGAATACATGGCATAAAAATATCATCAGGGAAATGACTTAGAACACAAATATATGGCATAAACCCCTGTAAAGATGGCATGGCATATAACAAAACACATGTAGGGCTCAAGTTCATAAGAGGCACACATTAAACATGTCAAAAATGACAAATGTCCATATTCTGTTAAGAAACAGAAACTAACATTACATAGCACTCTTGCAACAACATTTAGGGCATCAAGATGAACTCAAATGAACATGGTGCAATGGAATGAAATGAAGTGCACATCCAGGCGAACAATTTGATATGCTACACGCCCAAAACGGAGTTACGGGTGCAAAGTTATGACAAGATGAAGAATGCTAAAAAAATATTGGGGACTTAGGGCAAAACGAGATCAGACCTAATTTCAGATCTGGATCTGAGGCACGCTTCACGAGGTTCAACGGAGCTCCTCGCCGGAGTTGATGGAGCGGTGGCCGGAGTCGGTGGACTGGCCGGATCTGGCGTGGAGGAGGGAGATGGCCGGAGCCGGAGACGGTGAACGGCGCGAGGCGGCGCGAGGCGGCGGACGGCGAGCGGTGACCCGGCGAGCTGATGGCGGCCAGCGATGGCGGCGGTGGCCGGCAGCGAAGGAGGCGGCGAGGCGGCCCGGTAGGAGACGAACCGGGCGGCGGGGGCGAGCCGGGTAGGCGACGGCGGCGCGCGGGCCGGGAGGGCCCCACCTGGGCGCCGGCGGGCCGGCGCGCGGGTCGGACAGCGAAGTGGGCGCGGCGCCCCGACGAATGGCGTGATGACACGTGGCAGTGGAGAGGGGGGCGGACATGTCCGGCCGATGGGGAAGAAGCGTCCGACGGCGGCGGGGAAGAAAAATTAGGGTTCATCCGCAAATTTCGGGGGGGATGCACCTACTTATAGATAGAAGGAGCTAGGAGACTGCAAATTCAGCACGGTTTTTGGCCACGCTATCGTGATTGAACGACTGAGAGGATGGAGGGGATTTAGGTGGGTTTTGGGCCACTTTGGAGAGGTGTTGGGCTGCAACACACACGAGGCTTTTTCGGTTCCTCGGTTAACCGTTGGAGTATCAAACGAAGTCCAAATGGCATGAAACTTGACAGACGGTCTACCGGTAGTATACCAAGGCCGCTTGGCAAGTCTCGGTCCAATCCGAGAACGCTTAACACCCGTACACGAAAAGAGGCAAAATGGGACGTCGGAGGACATAGGAGCGCTGGAATGCAAAATGGACAACGGGGAAAATGCTCGGATGCATGAGACGAACACGTATGCAAATGTGATGCACATGATGACATGATATGAGATGCATGACAAGAAAAAATGCAAAATGAAGACGAAACCCAACAACGAGGAATATCATAACTTAGTGCTGAAAATGGCGAGAGTTGGACAAATATGGCAAGTTACATATGGGGCGTTACAATTTGATAAAAGTGGGATTGAAGTAATTAAAACCCTAGATGTTGCTAAACCCACTATTATGGATTTCAAGGAATTTAACTATGAAAATTACTCTTTGATTGATTGTATTTCCTTGTTGCAATTCGTGCTAAATTCTCCTCACGCTTATAGTCAAAATAAAGCGTTTACTAAACATATCGTTGATGCCTTGATGCAATCTTATGAAGAAAAACTTGAATTGGAAGTTTCTATCCCTAGAAAACTTTATGATGAGTGGGAACCAACTATTAAAATTAAAATTAAAGATCATGAATGCTATGCCTTATGTGATTTGGGTGCTAGTGTTTCCACGATTCCAAAGACTTTGTTTGATTTGTTAGGTTTCCGTGATTCTGATAATTGCTCTCTAAACTTGCACCTTGCGGATTCCACTATTAAGAAACCTATGGGAAGAATTAATGATGTTCTTATTGTTGCAAATAGGAATTATGTGCCCGTAGATTTTATTGTTCTTGACATAGATTGCAATCCTTTATGTCCTACTATTCTTGGTAGACCTTTCCTTAGAACGATTGGTGCAATTATTGATATGAAGGAAGGAAATATTAGATTCCAATTTCCATTAAGGAAAGGCATGGAACACTTTCCTAGAAAGAAAATTAAACTACCTTATGAATCTATTAGGAGAGCCACTTATGGATTGCCTACCAAAGATGGCAATACCTAGATCTATTCTTGCTTGTTATGCCTAGCTAGGGGCGTTAAACGATAGCGCTTGTTGGGAGGTAACCCAATTTTATTTTTATTTCTTGCTTTTTGCTCCTGTTTAGTAATAAATAAATTATCTAGCCTCTGTTTTGGTTGTGTTTTTTGTGTTTAATTAGTGTTTGTGCCAAGTAGAACCATTGGGAAGACTTGGGGAAAGTCTTGTTGAACTTGCTGTAAAAAACAGAAACTTTAGCGCTCAGGAGAACTGCTGTCATTTTTATTTGGAAAGTGTTATTTAGTTAATTCTTTTTGAAGATGATTAATATATAAATTCCTCACGTCCAGACATTTATTTTAGAATTTTTGGGGTTCCATATCTTGCGCTAGCTACAGATTACTACAGACTGTTCTGTTTTTGACAGATTCTGTTTTTCGTGTGTTGTTTGCTTATTTTGATGAATCAATGGGTAGTAAACTAATTTATGAACCACAGAGAAGTTGTAATACAGTAGGTATAACACCCATATAAATAAATAATGAGTTCATTACAGTACCTTGAAGTGGTCTTTTGTTTTCTTTCGCTAACAGAGCTCATGAGATTTTCTACTTTAAGTTTTGTGTTGTGAAGTTTTCAAGTTATGGGTAAAGATTTGATGGATTATGGAACAAGGAGTGGCAAGAGCCTAAGCTTGGGGATGCCCATGGCTCCCCCAATATAATCTAAGTACACCTAAAATCCAAAGCTTGGGGATGCCCCGGAAGGCATCCCCTCTTTCGTCTACTTCTATCGGTAACTTTACTTGGAGCTATATTTTTATTCGCCACATGATATGTGTTTTGCTTGGAGCGTCTTGTGTTATTTGAGTCTTTGCTTGTTAGTTTACCACAATCATCCTTGCTGTACACACCTTTTTAGAGAGCCATACATGATTTGGAATTTGTTAGAATACTCTATGTGCTTCGCTTATATCTTTTGAGTTGTATAATTTTGCTCTAGTGCTTCACTTATATCTTTTAGAGCACGGTGGTGGATTTTTTTATAGAAACTATTGATATCTCATGCTTCACTTATATTATTTTGAGAGTATTAATAGCATGGTAATTTGCTTAAAATCCTAATATGCTTGGTATGCAAGATTAATAATAAAACTTTCTTATGAGTGTGTTGAATACTAAGAGAAGTTTGATGCTTGATGATTGTTTTGAGACATGGAGGTAATAATATCAAAGTCATGCTAGTTGAGTAGTTGTGAAATTGAGAAATACTTGTCTTGAGGTTTGCAAGTCCCGTAGCATGCACGTATGGTAAACATCATGCAACAAATTTGAAACATGAGGTGTTATTTTATTGTCTTCCTTATGAGTGGCGGTCGGGGACGAGCGATGGTCTTTTCCTACCAATCTATCCCCCTAGGAGCATGCGCGTAGTACCGAGGTTTTTGATGACTTGTAGATTTTTGCAATAAGTATGTGAGTTCTTTATGACTAATGTTGAGTCCATGGATTATATGCACTCTCACCCTTCCATCCTTGCTAGCCTCTTTGGTACCGCGCATTGCCCTTTCTCACATTGAGAGTTGGTGCAAACTTCGCCGGTGCATCCAAACCCCGTGATATGATACACTCTTTCACACATAAACCTCCTTATATCTTCCTCAAAACAGCCAACATACCTACCTATTATGGCATTTCCATAGCCATTCCGAGATATATTGCCATGCAATTTTCCATCATTCCGTTCATCATGACACATTCATCATTGTCATATTGCTTAGCATGGTCATGTAGTTGACATAGTATTTGTGGCAAAGCCACCGTTCATAATTCTTTCATACATGTCTCTCTTGGTCCATTGCATATCCCGGTACACCGCTGGAGGCATTCATATAGAGTCATCTTTGTTCTAGTATCGAGTTCTAATCATTGAGTTCTAAATAAATAGAAGTGTGATGATCATCATTTTCTAGAGCATTGTCCCAAGTGAGGAATATATATATATATATATATATATATATATATAGGACAGCACTATTCTAATCCCAGGATTAGAATAGTTATTTGGATCACAGCAGCCCCTATATAGGGCCCGACAGGGCCCTCCTGAACTTCCCTGAACTGCCCGGCCCGACCCGAGTCGCCCCGACAGGATCCCACCCGATCTGAGACGCCTCAACAGGATCCACCTGATCCCCTCTATCCCGAGCCGCCCCAGCCCCCCTCCTCGCCGCTCCTCCCCTCCTGGTCGCCGATCTTCGTCGGAACCGCCGCCTCCTCCCCGTCTACAGCTCCTGGCCGGCCGGATCCGCCGCCTCCCCTCCTTCCCCAACTCCTGGCCGGCTGGGTCCGCCGCCTCCCCTCCGTCTCCAGCTCCTGGCCGGCCACCGGCGCGGGTGAGCGAGCGACGGCGGACGCCGGCGCGAGGGAGCCCGCGTCGCCTGGACGCGACAAAGCCGCCATGGACTTCAGGAAGCTGCATCCTCGTCCCATCGCCACCACCCGAAGCCTTGGTAGACCAGATGATGGGCCTGATGCAAGCTACAGCGAGCGGTGCGACCAACGGAGCAACTCCTCCGCGGAGGCGGCATCTGTCGCGCCCTCAAATTCAGCGGCAACAACACATGAACTTCCTCCCAATTTTGCCTTCTTCTTCAATCTTTCCTTCTCTGACCTTCTTGCTTCATACAGATGAACTTCGCGCCCTCTGCAAGACATGGATTGCCATGGAATTCCACTCATACCTCCAGAACGAATTGTTCTCAAGGTGGCCTATCAGCTGCTGGAAAAAGGTTGGCCGAACTTATAGCCAGGGTATGGTTGAACTTCTTCCTTCCTTCGGTTTGTTATTTGCTTATAGCTATGTGAAGTTCAGGTGGTGTGTGAGCATCAGTCCAGGCTACAAAAGCTATTTTAAAATCTGCCTCCTTACAACCATGTGAACTTCTGGTAGTGTATGAGCCTCAGTCCAGGCTAGAAAATAGCATTGTAAAATTTGCCTGCCTGCTTACAGGCATGTGAAGTTCAGGTAGTATGTGAACCTCAGTCCAGGCTACAACCACTATAAAATTTTCCTCCATTCACATTCACATGTGGAAAAGCCATGTGAAGTTCAACTAGTAAGTGTGCTAGAGTTCAGGTTGGTATGTGTCTAGTTCTGTGCAAAAAAAATAAAAGGAAAATAGAACATGCATGTGATATGACAGGAAGGTCAGGTTGGTATGCACTAGCAGTCCAACCATTCAAAAACTTCATGAAGGTTCAGGTTTTTTAACTGTAGACAGTATTTCCCCTTTGCAAAACAAGAAGTTCAGGTTGTGGAGAGTGCTAAGTTCAGGTACATATAAGTAATCAAATATTGTAGAATTAAAAAACATGGTGTGAAGTTCATTCTGTGAAGGGTGCTCAGTTCAAGTACAAAGGCATCGGCAGATGCTCAGCTCAGTGCATAGTGTGATGGCTCTCACCACTTTTATATGAGAAGTTCAGGCTGTGAATAATGCTAAGTTCAGTTACAAAGGTATATGCAGATATAACTTGTGTGCTAATAGACATTTTTTTCTTTTATGTCAGCAAGACGAGAGACACATGAAGAAGCTTAGAAGTTCCCAGCAGCAAGTACACAGTCCAAAGCCTGTACGCGTTGCACCACCCCCTCAATGGGTCACACCTCAAACGCACCAACAGCATTACCAACCTACTCCAGACCAAAAATGGATGACACCCGAAACACACGGATACTTCCAAGATGCTGGGCCACAGCCCTATCCGCACAGGTTTGCGCCTCCACCTGATTGGGTGATGCCGGAAATCCCCCGCGGATTCTTTGTATCCACCAGCAGACTCCCAAGCATGCCGATGGAGGAGGGGGTTAGCTCAAGTCCTGCATGTAACTCTGGAGGTTATCCTGGTGTGCCTCATCAATGCCAAAGCGAAGCAACTAAACCGGATCCCAGGACAAATCCAACAACAACACACACACGGAGGAGAGTGATCTGCACACTACCACCGTTTGATCCTCCTGCTGCTGCTACAGGTCAGAATTCTACGGGGCATAAGGTCAGAATTCACAAAACAAAAGAGCAAACCAAGACCAGGATTACAATACCTCCACAACCACCTCAAGCAAAAAGGACGCAAACAAGAGAGAGGCCATCTTCAGCCCTCCTTCCTCCTCGTGATCCACTGCTACATCCTGCTATGATTACTCCACCATGCCCCATCCCAGAGGGACATCAGCCGACACCACCGGAGTTGCGATCATACACGCACGTAAGTGAAACAACAAATACTTACATACGCATCTTGTATTATCAGCACATTTTCTGCTCCCTCCAGGATAACAAGTTCATAAACTGCATTTTAAGGTGCTGTTTGGATTAATTTTTTTTCTTTTTCTGCAGACGCCAGATCTACCGGATTATCTAATACCAAGACTAAAGATGCGATTCAAAGATGTAGAGAAAGCAAGGGAATTTTATAACAGATACGCCAGACACGCTGGTTTTGGAATCAGGAAGACGGGTGGAAATGACAACCACAAGTATTTTGTTTGCGCCTTCCAAGGGATACACACATCTTCTGTTTCAGAGGCCAACAGGAAGCGAAACAAAACATCACAGAGGACGGGCTGTAATGCAAGAATGAGGGTGAAGGTGCAGGAGGATGGCACATGCGTGGTAGTGGACATTGAGTACAATCATAATCACGAGCTCATGCAAACTGATGACATGCTGGTATTTTTGCACTCACACAAGAATTATGACCCCACTATTTTGGAGTACGCAAAGCTCCTGCAGTACCATGATGTCAAGCACACAACAATCATGTCCATGCTATCTGAAAATGAAGATGGAAGCTACTTCCTAAGCATGAACGGACGAGACCTGCTAAACCAGTAAGTATTCAAACACCCACATACTGCAATGTAAAATAGCATCCTAGCTCACAACCCTTTGCTAGCAAAAAATAAACAAATGCATGTTTGCATGTGATTTGCAGGAAAGCCATGAATGCAAGGAAAGATGATTTGGATGATGTATTGAAAATTGTTTCATTCTTCAAAGACATGAAGGCAATAAATGATGAGTTTTTCTATGACATCCAAGTGGACAAGGACAAGTCAATTAAAAACATTTTCTGGTCCAATGCAAGCTGCCGAGGAGCCTATCAAGACTTCGGCGATTGCGTAACATTCGACACGACTTACAAGACCAACAGATTTCATATGCCCCTGGGAGTGTTTGTTGGAACAAACCATCACTTGCAGTCAACGATATTTGCTGTTGCCCTGATAAGAGACGAAGATGCAAAGTCATTCAAGTGGTTGTTCGATACATTTCTACGGTGCATGAACAACAAGCACCCAACTTGCATTCTAACAGGTGAGTTCAAAAAAAACTCCTCAAGTTTCATCATCTTTTCAGTCTATGGGTCTGTGTTGGTTGGGTACATTGATTTTGTCTGAAAATAATGTAAAGAATGCAGTTCAACCATTGTAAGCACAAAAGTCCAACTAGCAGTACGAGAAAGCAAAATTATCTGTCACATGTTTACAAAAAATTAGTTATGAATTTGAAGTTCAAATACATGAATCATAGAAGTTCAAGGACAAATCTGTAAGATAAATATATGTAGCATGTTCAGAAAAATATAGTTATTTACGTGAAGTTCAAGCACTGCTACCACAGAAGTTCAACAACAATGCTTTAAGAAAAATTTTGATTGCGACACTACTAGTTTGTCCTACTACTAACTGTGAAGTTCAAGCACTGATACCAAAGAAGTTCAGCAACGCTGCTGTAAAGAAAAAATACATGTGACATTCTTAGATACCATACTGCCAAGATGTGTAGTTCAAGTACTTGTACAACATAAGTTCACCATCAGTACAAAAAAAGAATCAAGTTTCATTTTTTAATTCATGCAGACCAATGCCCATCGATGGTGAAAGCTATACCACAATCATTTCCAAACACCGTCCACAAGCTATGCCGTTGGCACATCATGAAGAAGTACAGGGAATACCTCGCGTTGCTGTACAAAAAGTATAAAACATTCAAAGAGGAGTTCACGGCTATATTAAACTGGCCACTGATGCCAATGGAGTTTGAAGATGCCTGGGCTAAAATCGTGCACAAATACAACCTGGAGAACGACCAGATGATGATGCAGCTCTGGAGTGATAGGAAGATGTGGATTTCAGCATATTACAAGACCATTTTCTGTGCTAGAATGACTTCCACATAAAGAAGCGAGAGCATGAACCACGTGCTAAAGAAAGGGTTTGTCAAGGGGACCCAGAACCTACACAAGTTTGCTAGGCGGGTCAATGCTTGCATACAAACTCAGATGCAGAAGGAGAACGAGCAAACAATGACCAGCATGGTATAATCACAAGTACAAAACACCCCCATCATGTTCTGTTTTACCTTCAACATGTGCACTTTGAATTTAAAAAAATGAAACCGATGACTCTACTTCGACTAATATCTCACTTTTTGACATGTGCAGACCAATCATGTGACAAAAACAACTTACGGCTATGAGGAAGACATGTCTATCAAGTACACGAGAGCCGTGTACACTGAGATGAGGAATAGGATGAGAAAGGCCACGCTCTTTCGCGCAAAGCATACAGCAGAGCCCACTAAGTACCTTGTGTACTACCACAACAATCCTGGTCATGATGATGAAGAAAGATTTTCCTGGTCAAAGCATGAATTCCAGGTTGTAGCTGACCTAGAGAAGGAAATATACGAGTGTGAATGCAAGCTTTGGACACACACAGGTAAGCGAAGAAACAAGATCATTAAATAGCTAGACTAGTAGTATCATATCAAAATTTATGAAACTCATTGCTGGCTCACAAACTATGTATTTTGCATTCATCATAAAAATGCAGGCCTGTTCTGCCTTCACATCATGAACATACTGGACTACATCAAGCCTGACAAATTTCCAAACAAGTATATCCTCAAACGGTACACAAAGAATACAAGATCACAACCAATCTTTGATACAAGGTACTACAACACAACCACGTCGGATGGCAGCTCAAGGCTATCAAAGCAAGACATCTTGCTGTAGCTGAATTTGATGGTTAACAAGAAAGCCATGAGATGTGATCAGCAATATGACAGAGCCTACTATGTTCTCAAGAGGCTTGTGGAAGAGCTTGATGCAATACATTTAGCAAATCAAGCGGATGCTGACGAAAGGATGGCTGAAGAGGACGCTGAAATTGAAGATGACCTTCATTATTATGCAGCTGAAATGCTCAACGCCGCCGCTGAAGCCAACCAATGCAAGCAGGGTGATGGCCAATCAATGGAGCAGCGATAGCAAGAGACGATGAAATTGCCGTTGTATTCTGAAACAAAGGGTAGGAAGAAAATTACTGCAGCAAAGAAAAGTGACAAGAGAGATCAAATGAAGGCACCACCTGCAGGAAGAGTCGCCGTGCACGATGAGAACGGAGTGCCACTTGGACACAGGAAATGCAGTGTGTGCAACCAGGTTGCGGGACACAACAAGCTGACCTGTCCAACACTATTGGAAAGAAACAATGCTGAGGAGACCAAGCAAACCAAATCTCAAAAAAAGCAGCCCAAAGTTATGGAACAAAAGAAGGGACCACACCTAAAGAAAGCAAGCAACAGACTTTGTAGCATATGCAAGGAGTATGAACCACATAATGCAAGAACATGCCCGAAGCGCGCAGATGCTGAAAAGACAAGCAAAATGCCAGAGAAGAAACAGAAAGCAAGACCTAGAGCCAACAACAATAAAGTGGTGGAAGATGAAGAGGAAGACGAAGATGAAGACACTGTCGAAGAAGAGGAAGAGGAAGTGGAATGCGACGATGAATAGGAAGACAACGATGAAGAGGAAGAGGACGATGAAGAGGAAGAGGTACATGTCAAGCAAAAACCTCTACCACCAAAGCCTAGGAGGAAAGCAAGGCTCATGAACAATTAGAATAGGTCAATTAACACAATGGAAACTTATGTCATGTCAATGTGCAGAACATTATGTCATCCCCTGGTAACATACACTGTGAAGTTCAAGTAATATTACTGCAAAAGTCCTGGTATGTTATGGCAGGAAGTGATGTGCTGGTGTTGTATTGCATGAAAGAGCAAGCAGTAATAAATTGAAAAACATACACTGTGAAGTTCAAGTAATATTACTGCAGAAGTCCTGGTATGTTATGGCAGGAAGTGATGTGCTGGTGTTGTATTGCATGAAAGAGCAAGCAGCAAATAATCATACAGTTTTGAAGTTCATGTCGGCTTACAGAAGAAGTTCTGGTATGTAAAATCGATGTAGGAAAAGAATATGCTTAAAAAATAAAGTTTCGCCGCATAAACTAAGGTTGGCAAGCCTAAGACAACGCGTTCAAATGTGAAGTTCTGCTTGGATACGTGCAGAAGTTCATGTACAATGCAACAAAGATAAAGAAATGTATGATTATTACATATCAGGACTTGAAAAAACACAAAAAAAACAAATATAGATTCTACGCAAAAGCATACATATTGGTTGGGTTGAACATTACCAATACATTACACAACACAAAATATCCTCTCCATCTGAAACCAGCAGCCCAGCCACATCTCAAAGAAGAAGTTCAAGTCTACGATCATATGTTGGGAGCCCAAAAATAAACAACACAAAAAAATCAAGCAGTTCAACCAAAACCGAAGCAGAAGTTCAGGTACATCTGTTGGGGCAAAAACATTCAACACATGGATACTGAAAAATGATGCAGTACATTGAAATTCACAAAGAAAAATCATTCTTCACACCAAATGCATTTGTCCACAATATCATAAGTAATAGTGCTGCACCTATAGATACGCAAATCACTAAAAACATTCTTGGGTTTTGGTTTTGGTAAATTGAAAAATCTGTATGAAATCAAATCTACAATGAAACTAATGCTTCGAATTCACGGGCCAAAGGACTAGATCTCTTTAGGGAGCTCTGAACACACGACTTCATTCTTCTCGCTAAAAATCAGAGTGTGCATGAACTCAGCCTTCCAGTCATCTGCAGCAGCCTGCAAACAAAGAAAGGTGAAAACGATGGTTTAGTAACGGATATCTAAAACCACAGCAGGAGCGTCTCAGCAAAAACACACAAGAATAATCAAAGGATGATGAGACAAGAACAAAGACAGAACATACTTCCACATCACCAAAATCTTCAACAATCTCATCGCCATCATACGAAGAGCTGAACTTCACGGCAAAGAAACCACAATCATTACTCTTTTGCTTCGGAACGTCTATGAAAGTCGGCCTCTTTGCAATAGTCACCCAGTTAGGCTGCTTGCTCGCCTTGTATGCAGCCTTGCCGTACACCTCCTCGAGCAACCCAACAAATCTCTTCATCTGCCGGAAATAACAAAATTAGATGAAGTCAAAAACATGTTAACCAAAATAGTTAAGTTCAGGTACATAAAAAAGCGACACTTGCATAAGATCCACCTAAACAAAATAGCAGAAGTTCAACTTCTAAATGACAGTCAGTTCAAGCAGTATTACCAAAACAGAGACAGCAACATATTTTGTCAACACAAGGCATAATAAACTTCATGTCAAACAAGAGAATGTGAAAGGAGGTTAGGCTAAGAAACACTCACGATATTTTGGCAGTCCCCGTGGAAACTCGTTCGCAACGTTTCCATATTAGCGTAAGAAAGTGAATTAAGGATGTCAATGCTCTGACGATATCTATTCACCACGTACACACTGTAGTGCACCATTGTGCCAATTGGCTTGAATAGAATCAAGAAACCTGCCAAGAATGAAAGGACCGGTGAACACAAACTATAAAAGCATATGTACTGAAGAACCGGCATGAACAAAAACTTCTTGACAAACTCAGCAAAAGGATGCACATGAAATTAAAAAAAGCAAGAATTATGAAACCCTAACTAGCTTTGCGTTAAGAAGGTCTTCTTCCTTGCGAACAAACATTGGGAGGAGACCAGCAGATTTTTTTGCATCAAACTTTGGAACTATTGCACCGAAGAAATCATACTCCAGGCAGTACTGTGCATTCACAAAAACACAATTAAAACACCTCCCAAATGCTACTACAACAAAACTAAGGCAAAAAGAAGGAGATAGGGGTGCAAAGAACTAAAACCTGTATGAAGTAGGGACTAAGTACAACCCTGTCAGCACTAGTGAATATCTCAGAGGTCTCCGGCTTATCCTTCCACAAATTTATGAGATAATCCATTATGTCTCCTTCCATCTGCTGCCCTTCATCGAAAAGCGTATAAAGGACACGTCCTGTGAGGTCAATCACATTCGCAGGGATGGTAAACATGCAGTAGCTTGTCTTGCAGAATACAAAGGGATGGTAAAAAAATATTAGAAGTTCAGATACAACAACAAACAGAAGTTCAGACACTATAACTCAAAAGGCAAGAGGAGACATAAAACAGAAGTTCAGATACTACAACAACGGCAGTTCAGACAATACAACAACAGAAGTTCAGACACTACAACTCCAAGGCAAGGGAGCGACAGATGAGGGTAACTCACTCAGAATACTTCTCCAGACCGTCTTTACTCAACACATACTGTTTCAACTTTCGGGCCTCGGATAGATGAGGGTAACTGTATTTTTTCAGGGGAGCGACAGGAGAACGCCACTTCAAAGGCAATCTTGATGCTCTCTTGGAGGAAGTTATGTTCCCAGACTCAACTACCGGTTTCCTTAAGGTGATCACAACATTCTTCCCACCTCTACCATCAACAGTACCAGCAGCACATTTAGCATTCTTCGGGTAAGCAATCTTCTCAAAATCATCATCGGACGAAATCACTTCTGCTTCGGCTGCTTCGACTGCATCAGCCTTCCTATAGCAAGGGGTTTTTGGAGTACCACGAATACCACCAACCTGCTTCCCCAACTTGGAAGGAATAAGGGTCCGAGGTCTATCATCTCCTGTCGGAGCTGTACTCATCGGTTCCTCCCTAGGCTGGTATTCCTGTGACCCGAGGAATGAGTAGTGGAAATCGGTCAGCTCCAACGGTTCCACTGTCAAAGAAAAAAGGAAGAGAAAACATCACCATTAAATACAACTAAAGTTCAGGAACATCACAATGTGCAGTCCAACTAATAAAGATGACATGGTTACTACTCAAGCTGACCTAAAAAAATTAGTTGCAGTAAAAAACTAAATGAAGTTCAGGCACAACCAGAGGCACGGTTCAAGATAAACCGATGAACTGTAAATCATTCAACTACAGCTAACAAAACCATAGAAAGGCATCATCTTTGAAGTTCAATTAGAAAAGAAAATGCTCGTGTCCATTTAAGCAAAACAAAACACACAAGCAAAATTAAAAAAGATAGAAATGAAGTTCATGTACAAAGAAAATGCTCCTCTCCTTCCGAAACCAGAAGTCCAAGTTTTAGAGAAAAATATGAAGTTCAGGTAGAGTAAAAGATGCAGTGCAGGTAAGCAGTACAAGTTCCAAAATATTTACATGTGTAGTAGCCAAACAGAGCTTGGAAGTCTGTCTCAAACAGGTTAGAAGAAGCGATTGAGTACAGCCACGTCTTCCTGATATCCCCGATATTCTCATGGGAATAATTTGCAAGAACCCCGTCATGATACGAATTAACATTCGTAAGCATGAAGAATCCGCAGTCGATACTGCCATCAAACGAAGTAAAAGAAATAGTGTTAGGATAGAAAAAGAAAGCCAATGAATTAAACACATCGCAACTTAAGTACAACTACAGTTAAACAAATGTGATAAAGAGAAAAAGTCGAACTCATACTTGTTTTGCTGCTGGGGGACATCAATCCAATCCAGAGGGAAATTGTCGATGCTAAGAGGACTGAAGGGTGTCTCACTGTTGTTGCTGGCATATTTCCAAAGCCTCTTGATGTTGTCGGTCATCTGCCGAAACAGGCGTACCGCACATTCATCTTTTGGTCCATAGTAGGAATCGAGAAGCTGGAACCTTGAATTCTTCAGGTCAAGGAATACCGACACCCAATGACCGACACCACCCATGGAAGCACGAAGCTCAGGCGGGTCAAAAGTAGGGAAAACAACCTGAAGCATCATAAAACACACGAATCATTAAAAAATGAGAATTAATATCAGAACGATACAAAAGAAAAATAAAACAAATATTAACACAGTGGATCACACTGCAAAACTAATACAAAGGCAAAGAACAAGATATTGCATACCGAATCATGTGCATCCATGCTATCTGGACCACTCGCCATGAAGTACTTCCTCACACGGGAATCAAATTGACCTCTGAAAATACAAAAATGAGACAAACAAGTTTTAACAAAAATGGTAAGGAACAAAACAGAAAAGAAATCATTGTATGGTTGACTTACACAAACCCAATACGGCAGGATGAGTTTATCCGATCCCTGGTACTTCGCACGTAGACAGTAGAGTGCACACTCAGCTACATTAGATGTAAGCATTCCGCGAGGACCAAAAGATATTGCGACTTCTTGAACAGAAGCTTCACACTCCTTGTTTCGGAACATAATCATTTCTCTAAAACAAGTGAATAGAAAGTAAAACAAGTTCAGCAGCAGGAACTCAGGAAGTTCATAACACATGTTAGCACAGAAGTTCAGCTATATCACAATAGGCAGTACAGTGCAAAAAGAGGCCAGAAGTTCAGCACCAGAGAAGCAAAAAAAAAAGAAGTTCAGGTACATAGAGTTGGGAAGTTCAGGTAAGAAACAACAGGCAGTTCATAGGGGGTACATGGATGATGTAAATATTGAGCAGGCACAGAAGTTCAGCTATATAACAACAGGCAGTGCAGTACAAAAGAGGACAGAAGTTCAGCACCAGAGAAGCAAAAAAAGAAGAAGTTCAGGTACATAGAGTTGGGAAGTTCAGGTAAGAAACCATAGGCAGTTCACAGGGGGTACATGGATGATGTAAATATTGAGCAGGCACAGAAGTTCAGCTATATCACAACAGGCAGTGCAGTACAAAAGAGGCCAGAAGTTCAGCACCAGAGAAGCAAAAAAAGAAGTTCAGGTACATAGAGTTGGGAAGTTCAGGTAAGAAACCACAGGCAGTTCACAGGGGGTACATGGATGATGTAAATATTGAGTAGCTGCACTCACCTCTTGGAATGATCATTCCTAAGCCTAGTTACACTGTAATAAAAGTCATCAACCTTCTTTCGGACAACAGCAAGGTCGCTATCTGCTCACCAAAAAGAAAATAGCAATTAAAAGCAACACTCAAAGCACATAGATTCACGACAGTTTCAATTAAGACCAACATTCAAGCACAAACATTCAAAACATAAGCACATCTCAGCTGCTACATCAGAAAAGATAAAACCACAGCATCATAGACATCACAACCCATGCATTACAAACCTCCACCCACATAGAAAACAGGTTCACTTAACATTCTTTACAACCCACACGACAAACAACAAAACCAGAAGGTCAACTTAGACCACACAGGCAGTTCATAGGGGATATCATGGACTAAACCGAACAACGAAGAGGGAAGGGGATGGGGAAAGAAGAGAGAAGCATGCTCCTCTCTTCATGGATCCTTGCCTAGACCAGTGGCAGCACTGGAATGATCAACCTCCTCTCCATAGCTATCGCTTTCGGTATCTTTATCATCGTCTCTAGTAGACGTTGCAGCGTCGTCGGGAAGGACACTAGCAGCAGCTAGAGCAGCTGGAGAATCTGAAACAAGAAAAACATTTGGTTGTGCCTGTACAGCATCAACATCAACTGATGGCTCTGCTGCAGGAGACTTCTCCGGGCTTGCAACAGCACTACCACCAGTTTGTACAGCAGACTCAACATGATCTTTCTCCAAAATGGTGTCTCCATTTGTCTTGCCCTGCTCAGCATCAGAAACCTCAACGCCAATGGACGAAAAAGGTTCAGTCAGGACCACCCCGTCGGAGCAGCCGGTGCCTGAGACGGACATGTCTGCAACCTTCTCTGGAGCAACACTAACATCATCATTCTGTTGCTGCAAAAAAGAAACAAAAGGTCATTACAAAGGGCTGACTGAAGCTCATGCATAGGGGCAGCAAGTCCGTCTCAGGGGAAAACAAGACAAATGGACAAGAAAAAATGGTACCTTATTTTCACTGCCATGAACCTCAGCAAGTATTACGCCACTAGCGGGAGCAGGTTCATGCACAGGGGCAGCCTCATGCACAGGAGCAGCTTCATGCGCAGGTAAAACATCCTCCTCAACCCTAGCATCATCATCAACAGCCTACAAAAAGAAATCATGTAGAAAACAAAATACCTAATCAGCAGAAGTTCAGATTGCATAATCAGTGAAGTCAGCTATCACAACTGACATATAATGGAAGACCAAACACAGTAAACATAGCAGGTCAGATATCAAACTACTCTAAGATACAAAAGGGAACAAAAAAGGGCGAGTCATGGAAGTTCAGGTGCTGTAGCAGTTGAAGTTCAAGTTCTATAAGCAGAGAAGGTCACATAGGAACACTTGTGCTAAAAAACGGTTTACGACACATGAAATCAATAACGGTCGCCTATGACTACAAACAGTAATAACTGAAAGCTAACATTGAACATTATTGCAAAGAAATATCAAAAGCCAACATAAACAAACCTCTTTGGTACGCTCCACATGGCCTCCTTCACGACCCGAACAAACAGAATCCTGCCTCTGAATCTGTATCACAACAACACTTGCCTCATCTTCAAAAGGCTTGCAACGAGCATCCTGCATTTCCTTGAACAGCCCAACGCTAGTCCGGAGGTGGGAAGTGCTCTGACGAAGCTCTTCAAGAAATTTAGCTTCAATAGATAAGACCCCCTTCGAAGACTCAGCATCAAATCCGTGTCCGGGAGGAAGAATCCCATCAATGCGACCAAGACGCTCAGCAGTTGAAGGAACATGAGCCAACTCCCCACAAATAGTTTCAAGAAGACTGTCAATCCTAACCAGAGAAACATTGGCAGCTTCAAACAAATTCTCGGAAGAAACGCCACCTGCAGCACTCACACGAGCAAAAGAACCTCCTAGATCTACAGGGGGGCACCGGTATTAACATCCCGGGAGAATTCAAATCTTGGGGAAGTTCCACTCCCTATGCCGGCAGAACGAGGCATAGTTAGAACAGGACGTTCAATAACCCTAAAGAACACAACCTCAGCCTGTGTCTTCCACTGCATACAAAACAAAAGTCAACGCGTCAGAAAACAAATGAAGGAACATGGGAACAAAAAATATACAAGACAATACCAGAAGTTCAAGTTAAACTACATAGGAAAGAATAATGCATAGAAACACTCACAAGCAGTCTCCCAAACACCCAGTTGGCTGGGTCATCATCACCCTTCGTGACCAAATCAGCCGCAGCAAGCTCAAGAAGCTTGGCCTGATCCATGAAATTGATGCGAGGGGTCCTCAAGTCAATATTAGGCGTCTTGCCAATGATAAGGCAGTCCAGATACATCAGCAGTGGCGCGATGGCACAGCCTGTGATAGCTTTTCCTCTGCTAGTACCTTGCTGATACCTAACAACAGCACTCCGAATATCGTCAACAACCAACTAGCAGTAGTCCATGTCTGCCATGTCCTCAAACACAAGGTTCTCGGCCATTGCTGCCTCCCTAGACACTCGTGTAGACGTTCCAGGGATAACCACCTTCATGAAAACAATAAGGTAAAACACCTGCAGAGCAAGATCATCCTTCGTCTCATCCTTCACAAGTTCACCGAGGATATTCCGCAAATCCTTTGTCTTGATGTCCTCACTCCTAGCATACCCAAGCTTGCCCTTCAACCTCATAACAGCATCATCGAAACCATCATTCGAGGGACTAGGGGGGGTACGATTACCTTGAGGGAACCCAAAGAGATGGTGAATAGCATCACTTGTAATACGTATAACCTTGTTCGCCTCACCCATGTCCAAAATCATGGTTGAAGGGTCAATCCTCGTGTAGATGTTGCCCATCAAACGACGAGAAATGTTGGAATCAACCTTCAAGTCAAACACACAACCAAAACCAGCCTTGATAACCCTCGCCTTGTGCCTATCGTGTAGCATTTTCGCACACGTCTTGACCTCTCCTAGTGAGCAGCGAACCGTCTTGTTAAAATGTTTCGCCTCACCTCCTCCTTTGCCACCTTCTTCGGGCGCTTTGCCTCCTCTCTTCCTCCTCTCAGGCCGCTGCACAAGCTGATACTGAAAAAAATACATTGACAAGGAAAAAGGCAGAATAATGAGACACACAAGCTTCACCAAAAATCCACTAATGCCTACATACGCACCACATCTCAGAAGTCCAACTATGTCTACATAGGCAGTACAACCATGTATGACCAGAAGTTAACATGCTTTCAAAAATGTTGGAAATTTACAAAAGCAGAAGTTCAACCATGTATACCAAGGCAGTAATCAAACATGTATCTCAGAAGTGCAACTATGTCTACATAGGCAGTACAACCATGTATGACTAGAAGTTAACATGCTTTCAGAAATGTTGGAAATTTACAAAAGCAGAAGTTCAACCATGTATACCAAGGCAGTAATCAAACATGTATCTCAGAAGTCCAACTATGTCTACATAGGCAGTACAACCATGTATGAACACTTGTCAACATGCTTTCAAAAATGTTGGAAATTTAAAAATAAGAAGTTCAACCATTTACACTAAGGCAGTAATCAAACATGTATACAAAACAAGTTGAGCTAATTTCTTCATGTATACACCCAGAAGTCCAACTATGTACACAAAGGCAGTAATACCATAAAAGCAAAGCACGTCGGCTAATTTATTCGTCTATATTGAGATGGAACAGAAGGTCAGCTATGTACGCCAAGGCAGTGCTAAAAACAATAAAACTACAACAACAGCGACAAATGCTCTAAAAAACAGTAAACATGATACATTCATACCTGATTAGCGGCAGCATCATCATTGACGTCATCCTCGTCATCAGCATTGAAATCAGCATCATCCTTGTCCTCTGGATTAACACGAGAACGCTTCTTCACACCCTTGTTGACCTTTGCAGGTGGAACCTTGCGCTTCATGCCGCATTTCTTCCCCTTACCAGATGCACTAGCACCAAGCGGAGAAGGTGTAGGCGCGGAAGTGGCAAGCACACGAGGACTACGGTGTGGCATACCACCAAGGCCTAACCCTTCATCTTCAACAACTTCTGCAGGCCTTGAAACACGTGGGCTCCTCCGAGGAGTAACTTCACCAACTACTAGCTTCCTCGCAGTAGTCTTCTTGATTTTCTTCTTAACAGGGACAACCGTGCCATCACTACCACACCGCACGTCTTCCTCAACAGGGAGCTCAGCTGCATGAACAGATCCAGGAACATCAGAACCTTTCTCAAGGCGGGCCGCCCTCTTCTTGTCAAAATTTTCTTGCTTCTTCCTCTTACGTTGGTCCTCCAGGAGAAGCTGAAAAGGCACATCCTCAGGTTGTGTGATAGGTTCAGTGCCATCAACAGACTGCGACTGCGTCTCTGACATCTGAAGAGAGCACAAAGGATCCGGAACGGAATCACAAACTTTGACTGACGGAGCCACCTCCTCAGCAGCAGCAGGGGTTTCTGATAAACCCAACTCAGATAAAACATCATTGATGGTGTTCACAGCTTCCTCCTCTGTGGACACATCTGCAAAGAACATAAAAAATCAAAGCAAAAAATAAAAAAAAGTCAGGAACAAAAACAAAAACAAACGACAAGAACAAGCTAAAAAAACATGGCTCAAAACTTTAAAATGAAAATAAAAAGGGTTTCACATACTAGGTGAAGCAAGAGCTGCAGAAGCAAGATCCTCAAGGCTTGAAAAATTCTCAAGGCTTGAAGCAACCTCGGCAATCACAATCAAACGGATAATGGGTGATTTAGCCGCATCAAATATTGGAGCATCAGTATTAACCTCTGAAGCTCCATCTTGATCGCAGGCATTTTTTTAGAACTATTCAACTCATCACCAACTACAAAAAAATGCAAGTAGAAAAGGCAGCTGGGTTCTAATGTGCAATCCTACACCAATGGGACTTCTACTTTTACAACAATGTCCAATACCCAGAAGTTCAACAATACCTAACAAAGCAGTAAAAACAAAAAACAAACTAAAAATCTACAAACTAAATATAAAAACAATCTACAGCAGAGGGGCTACTACATATATCATGAATGTCCAAAAGTTCAACGATACATAACAAAGCAGTAAAATAAAATGTGCATAACAGAAGTTCAACCAAATTTCATTACAATCAAACAATAATTAAAACAAGAAGTTCAACTATGTGACCCAAGCAAGTAGCACATAAAAAGATGTAGCATGACCACAAATAGTATTTCACAGGCAAACTAAATATCAATGCCATCAACATGATAAAAAAACAAAGATATAAACTACAAAAATGAAACATCTGGGAAGTCCAACAAAACTTGGTGACAAAGTTTCACTAGCAAAATCATCAACTACAAAGTAAGCAAACACTCTACTAACTCAAACTAATGGTAAAAAGCATACACATAACCATTACTAGAAGTTCACACTATTAAGAATGGCAGTCCAACATGAATACTAAGTGAAGATATGGGCAGACATATATGAGAATAATGCTATTTAAAATACAAGATACAACTACATTAAGATACCTGGAGAAGGTTTTGAAGCCATGACAACACAACCGCCCTGATGAATGCAACTCCAAACACTAGAACAACCTGCTAAAAACAGGGGATTGATTGCATATAGTTAGCAAGTACAACATCATACAACAAAATACAAAAAGAAACTGAATCAAACCCTAGGATGAAACAACCAGAACATACCAACAAAGGATGAATAGTAGCACATCTGGGAAAGAACAACAAAAAATGTATCCATAAACTAAATGCAATGTTACAGACATAATCTAGACTTTGAAATCGACAGCACTAATGCAATTAAATACATCAGATCTAGCATCAACCATCCATCACACCACACCCTCTCTTGCATTCATCTGACAGCTAAAATCAACAAAGGGGAAATGAAATCCACACAAGTATGAAGGGACAAATATCACACACAAGCATCTCACAAACAAATCTGACCACGGGGAATTGAAATCCAACCACCACACGCACAAGAACCCTACCTAATCTACCACCAAACCATGAGAAGAAGGGGGAGGGAGGAGGACGCGAGAGCACACAGAAGAAACAGGCAGGCCTTGATAGATCTGGCGAAACTAGAAGCAAGCATTAGGAGGGGGGCAACACTTGTACCTCTCCAGACGACTCCCGCACGCACGAATCCGCGTCGGTTCTTCCACTCCCCACGACGCCACGCGCACCTTGCAACCGCGCAGGCAGTTGCCGCCCTCACTTCAGAGCAGAAGAGAGCGGGCTAGGCGAGAGAGAGCGGGGCGTGGGGGAGAAATAGGAGCGGGGGCGTGCGCCGGTTACTCCAGCACGAGGGCAGGGGACAGGGACGGAGAAATCGGGGGGAGTTGGAGGAGAGGAAGGCAGCGGAGCGACGGAGAGGGGGGAAAGAGCGAGCGACAAGGGGAGAGGAGTTTTCTGACAGGTGGTCGCGAGGCAGATGCTCACTTAATGCCCCTCTGTCGTGGGACTTGCAGTGCCACTGAATTTACAATTTTACCCCCCGGTAGCTAAAATAGTAAATACATGTGTAGATAAATAAATGCACCATTTGAATGCATCTATTATAATGAGATAAGATCACAAAACAGCACAGCTGATATCCTCAATACCAAAAATAGATGGCAAATACAGTACTAAAGGAAGAAACATACATACATAAATATGCCCCTAAAAAACAAGAGAAAAGAAGTTCAAAAAATAAAGAACAGAAGTTCAAGTACCCTAATAAAAGAAGTAAAGGAATAAGAATAAATAAACCATAAAGAAACAAAAATAAGAAGTTCAACTACAAAAACAGATGAAGTTCACCCTAAACCCTAAAAACCCTAAGATAGATAGTGGGGTCACGGATGTGACGGACTCGCCTCCGCATGCGACGACGCGGCACGCCGCGTCGTCTCCTGCTCCGGCTCGTTCTTGTCTCGGGCTTGCAGGGGGAGGGGAGGGGGGTCCCGACCCCCTCCCCCCTGCTCGGCCTCGCGCTACCGCATTGTTGCGCGCTAGGATTTGACAGGACGCAATGCGGTTATTCTGTTTCCACCCCCACCGCACGCACCCTAAACCCTAAAAACCCTAAGATAGATACTGGGGTCACGGATGTGACGGACTCGCCTCCGCATGCGACGACGCGGCACGCCGCGTCGTTGCCTGCTCCGGCTCGTTCCTGTCTCGGCCTCGCAGGGTGAGGGGAGGGGGTCCCTCCCCCCTCCCCCCTGCTCGGCCTCGCGCTACCGCATTGTTGCGCGCTAGGATTTGACAGGACGCAATGCGGTTATTCTGTTTCCACCCCCACCGCACGCACCCTAAACCCTAATAACCCTAAGATAGATAGTGGGGTCACGGATGTGACGGACTCGCCTCCGCATGCGATGACGCGGCACGCCGCGTCGTCGCCTGCTCCGGCTCGTTCCTGTCTCGGCCTCGCAGGGGGAGGGGAGGGGGGTCCCCACCCCCCTCCCCCCTGCTCGGCCTCGCGCTACCGCATTGCTACACGCTACGATTTGAGAATTAAAAATTACAAAGAAAACCAAACAAACAAAATATAGAGCATCATGCACCTTCGCCTTCCAATGTGGAGTGCAAATCTCCAAAACCAGAAGTTCAACCATGAATAAAAAAGAATTCCAGATCCTACTGAAGATAGTGCTTGTGATCCAGCTCCACACTTACACACTAGTTACAACAAATTGCAGAAGAAATCTACTAAAGGGTTTTTGATTTCTGGAATGTAATCTGTCCTAGAATATCAATGTCAAAAAGATGAACCTGCATTCAAGAAAAAAATTTGCTGTGACATAAAAAACCAAGAAAGAAGCACCTGAGGAATAATAATGTTTAGTGTCGAAGAAACAAAATGCACCAGGCGTAAGTTAACTAATAAAATGTTTCTAAATAAAGGTAAGTTCAAGTTGTAAAAACACAGAAGTTCGGCGTTTGGAAAAAACATCAAATGAACATGTAGAAAAGACAAATTACATAGAAGCAAAAATCTTGTAAGTTCACGTTAAACACAAACTGAAGTTCTACCACTGTTTGAAGTATGCAAACGTGTTACAAAAAGAATAAGTAAGGTGTGCATGCGTATTTGGGAATAATCCCGTAGTTGCCACGGAAAAAACTAAAACCCAAATTAGAAAATTGAAAATTACAAAAAAAAAACAAAAAAAGAGCGCGATGTTGCACCACCTTGCAATGTGGAAATCAGGAAGTTCAATCACTGATAGCATAGAAGTCCAATTACTACCACATAATGTGGATAATCCAAAAAAACTAGCCCCGAAGACAGAATAAATATAAAAAGGATGATTTGTGTATCTATGTACCACCTCCACTTTTACATATATGAGTACTCTGAAAAACAAAAAAAATGTACACAAAATTTTTATAACAACACCAACGGAACAGATCGTATTGCAGCATCAACCAAAAAACATGCATTAAAACGAGGGAAGTTCAACCACAAAAGGTGCAGAAGTCCAACTCTGTAACACAGACAGTAGAATCACTGAAAAATGCATTATCGAATTTGCTTTTCAGATTTAATCACTTGGGTGACTACACCTTCTCAGGCCGCGACCTCGAACGATATCATATTGCGCCCTGACATCAAAAGGATAAATCAAACCAAGTTGTCTCATTGAAGAACCAAAAACCAGCACGGGCGCACACGAGATCCAATCGCCCGATTTTAGCGGTGTATTCGCCTTCCCGATGGAATTAACAACGCATGAACGGTCCAATCTCACTACTGCAATCAAATCCGCCCTCTATACTCAAATAAAAATAACAAATCTACAGAAGTGGCGGAACCACTCCCACGGACGAAGAACACAGAGCCTCAAATCAAATCCGTTGAAATTAACGACAAATTACCCACGAAACTCGTACTTAAACCAAATTACCATCATGTTAGAGGTTCCAGAACATCCACTGAATGCATTAAACTTATAAACAGACACGAGTTCATCCGCCCCGAGAGTGAATCCGCCAAAACGCAAAATTACGAATCAAAACGAGCATTGGGTGCAGGTGTGAGTATCTGGATTACAGTCACATCCCACACAACACTACCGTACCGGAATAATTCGCGGGGGAAGCCACGGTTGCGAAGATAGCCCGAAGGTCGGGTTTACAGAGGGAAGTTCAGGCGCGTTACTCAGAAGTTCAGGTTGTGATCAGAATTATTCTGATCCCGTGATTAGATTAGTGTTTTATATATATATATTATATATAAAGAAAGGCCATAAAAAGAGAAGGACCAAAAAAGGCCATAAAAAGAGAAAAGGCCCAAAAAAGAGAAAAAAGAAAAAATGAGAGAAAAAGAGAGAAGGGACAATGTTACTATCCTTTGCCACACTTGTGCTTCAAAGTAGCACCATGATCTTCATAGTAGAGAGTCTCTCATGTTATCACTTTCATATACTAGTGGGAATTTTTCATTATAGAACTTGGCTTGTATATTCCAACAATGGGCCTCCTCAAGTGCCCTAGGTCTTCGTGAGAAAGCAAGTTGGATGCACACCCACTAGTTTCTTTTGTTGAGCTTTCATACATTTATAGCTCTAGTGCATCCGTTGCATGGCAATCCCTACTCCTTGCATTAACATCAATCGGTGGGCATCTCCATAGCCCATTGATTAGCCTCGTTGATGTGATACTTCCTCCTTTTTTGTCTTCTCCACATAACCCCCCTCATTATATTATATTCCACCTATAGTGCTATGTCCATGGCTCGCGCTCATATATTGCGTGAAAGTTTATAGGTTTGAGATTACTAAAGTATGAAACAATTGCTTGGCTTGTCATAGGGATTGTGCATGATGATAGCATTCTTGTGTGACGAAAATGAAACATGACTAAACCATATGATTTTGTAGGGATGAACTTTCTTTGGCCATGTTATTTTGAGAAGACATAATTGCTTAGTTATTATGCTTGAAGTATTATCATTTTTATGTCAATATGAACTTTTCTTTTGAATCTTTCGGATCTGAATATTCATACCACAATTAAGAAGAATTACATTGAAATTATGCCAAGTAGCACTCCGCATCAAAAATTCTGTTTTTATCATTTACCTACTCGAGGACGAGCAGAAATTAAGCTTGGGGATGCCTGATACGTCTCCAATGTATCTATAATTTTTGATTGCTCCATGCTATATTATCTACTGTTTTGGACATTATTGGGCTTTATTATCCACTTTATATTATTTTTGGGACTAACCTATTAACCGGAGGCCCAGCCCAGAATTGATGTTTTTTTGCCTGTTTTAGGGTTTCGAAGAAAAGGAATATCAAACGGAGTCCAAATGGAATGAAACCTTCGGGAACATGATTTTCTCATCGAATACAACTCAGGAGACTTGGACCCTATGTCAAGACACGTAACAGGAGGCCACGAGGTAGGGGGCGCGCCTACCCCCCCCCCCCCCCCCCCCCCCCCAAGCGCACCCTCCACCCTCATGGGCCCCCTGTTGCTCCACCGAAGTACTTTTTCCTCCTATATATACCCACGTACCCCCAAACGATCAGATACAGAGCCAAAACCCTAATTCCACCGCCGCAACTTTCTGTATCCACGAGATCCCATCTTGGGGCCTGTTTCGGAGCTCCGCCGGAGGGGGCATCGATCACGAAGGGCTTCTACATCAACACCATAGCCCCTCCGATGAAGTGTGAGTAGTTTACCTCAGACCTACGGGTCCATAGTTAGTAGCTAGATGGCTTCTTCTCTCTTTTTGGATCTCAGTACAATGTTCTCCCCCTCTCTTGTGGAGATCTATTCGATGTAATCTTCTTTTTGCGGTGTGTTTGTTGAGACCGATGAATTGTGGGTTTATGATCAAGTCTATCTATGAATAATATTTGAATCTTCTTTGAATTCTTTTATGTATGATTGGTTATCTTTGCAAGTCTCTTCGAATTATCAGTTTGGTTTGGCCTACTAGATTGATCTTTCTTGCAATGGGAGAAGTGCTTAGCTTTGGGTTCAATCTTGCGGTGTCCTTTCCCGATGACAGTAAGGGCAGCAAGGCACGTATTATATTGTTGCCATCGAGGATAACAAGATGGGGTTTTCTTCATATTGCATGAGTCTATCCCTCTACGTCATGTCATCTTGCTTAAGGCGTTACTCTGTTTTTAACTTAATACTCTAGATGCATGCTGGATAGCGGTCGATGAGTGGAGTAATAGTAGTAGATGCAGGCAGGAGTCGGTCTACTTGTCTCGGACGTGATGCCTATATACATGATCATATCTAGATATTCTCATAACTATGCTCAATTCTGTCAATTGCTCAACAGTAATTTGTTCACCCACCGTAGAATACTTATGCTCTCAAGAGAAGCCACTAGTGAAACCTATGGCCCCCGGGTCTATCTTTATCATATTGATCTCCTACTACTTAGTTATTTCCTTTGCTATTTACATTGCCTTTATTTTACTTTGCATCTTTATCATAAAAATACCAAAAATATTGTCTTATCATATCTATCAGATCTCACTCTCGCAAGTGGCCTTATAGGGATTGACAACCCCTATTTGCATTGGTTGCGAGGATTTATTTGTTGTGTGCAGGTACGAGGGGCTCGCGCGTAGCCTCCTACTGGATTGATACCTTGGTTCTCAAAAACTGAGGGAAATACTTACGCTACTTTGCTGCATCATCCCTTCCTCTTCGGGGAAAACCAACGCAGTGCTAAAAGAGGTAGCACCAATCCCTATTAAATCCTACATAAACTTCTCTAGTTATCCAATCAAATTCTTCAAAAGTTTCAAGATACAAAGCCTGAGAGATCTCAGAATGGGGAACCCTTTTCCTAAGATTTTCACTATAAGATTGATAATCCCTAGATTCCAAACTACGCATAGTTTCTTTATCATGCAGGATGTCTATGATTGGAGGGTGTTCAACATCCTTTTTATAGAGAGCAGAAATATCCCTAGCTTCTTGGATAATAAAATCAAATTCACGCATAAGAATAATAGTGGCAATCTTTTTAGCTATAGGGTGATTGATTTTAGGGGGTTCATAAAACACTGTTTGCAAAGCAGGATGAAGATGCACAAATTTTCTTTCTAATTTCTCAACAAGAATCACAATAGCATCAGCATAACAATTTGTCTCAAGAAGAATAGTTCTTTTATTAATAGGTAAGGATCCGGTACAATCAAAGAATTCTTGAATAATACTTTTCCCTATAATATTACTGTATCTTATATGAAAGATTTTAGTTTTGTAATTAGGAGGCTTTTCAGCACCGGGATCCAAAGAGCAAGTTTCAAGATTCTCCTCAAGATTTTCAGGGATAACATCCCCCGTTTCAGACATGGTGGTGACAAACGAGCAAACGGAAAAGACGAACGAAAGAGAGGCGAAGAAAAGGTGAATCTTTTCGAAAATCGTTTTAGAAGTGGGGAGAGGAAAACGAAAGGAGAATGGCGAATAATGTAATGCGAGAGATGAGAGCTTATGATGGGTACTTGGTATGACTTGGCTTGGTGTAGATCTGCCCGGCAACACCGCCAGAAATCCTTCTTGCTACCTCTTGAGCTTGAGTTGGTTTTTCCCTTGAAGAGGAAAGGGTGATGCAGCAAAGGAGCGTAAGTATTTGCCTCGGTTTTGAGAACCAAGGTATCAATCCAGTAGGAGACTACGCAACAAGCCACCGAATACCTGCACAAACAAACACCAACTTGCAACCAACGCGACAAAGGGGTTGTGAATCCCTTCACAGTTATTCGCAAAGTGAGATCTGATAGAGATGGACAAATGGTAAAATAATATTTTTGGTATTTTTGGTTTATGGAACGGAAAGTAAAAGATTGCAAAAGAAAGTAAATAGTAAACTAGAATTGTAGATCGGAAACTTATATGATGGAAAATAGACCCGGGGGCCATAGGTTTCACTAGTGGCTTCTCTCAAGATAGAAAATATTACGGTGGGTGAACAAATTACTACCGAGCAATTGATAGAAAAGCGCAAAGTTATGATGATATCTAAGGCAATGATCATGAATATAGGCATCACGTCTGTGTCAAGTAGATTGAAACGATTTTGCATCTACTACTATTAATCCACACATCGACCGACTCCTTCCTGCATCTAGAGTATTAATTTCATAAGAACAGAGTAACGCATTAAGCAAGATGACATGATGTAGCAGGATTAACTCAAGCAATATGATGAAAACCCCATCTTGTTATCCTTGATGGCAACAATACAATACGTGCCTTGCTTCCCCTACTGTCACTGGGAAAGGATACCGCAAGATTGAACCCAAAGCTAAGCACTTCCCCCATTGCAAGAAAAACCAATCTAGTTGGCCAAACCAAATCAATAGTTCAAAGAGACTTGCAAAGATATCAAATCATGCATATAAGAATTCAAAGGATATTAGAATAATATTCATAGATAAGAATATCATAAGTCCACAATTCATCGGATCTCGGAAAACACACCGCAAAAGAGTATTACATCGAATAGATCTCCAAGAACATCGAGGAGAACTTTGTATTGAGAATCAAAGAGAGAGAAGAAGCCATCTAGCTACTAGCTATGGACCCATAGGTCTAAAGTAAACTACTCATGCTTCATCAGAGAGGCAATGGTGATGATGTAGAAGCCCTCCGTGATCGATTCCCCCTCCTGCAGGATGCCGGAAAAGTCCCCAAGATGGGATATCACGGGTACAGAAGGTTGCGGCGGTGGAGAAGTTCTTTCGTGGCCCCCCTGGATGTTTTCGGGGTATGAGAGTATATATAGGCGAAAGAATTATGTCACGGGAGCTACGAGGGGCCCACAAGGTTGGGGGCGCACCCTCCACCCTTGTGGCCGCCTCGAGGCTCCTCTGACTTGCACTCCAAGTCTCCTGGGTGTCTTGTGGTCCAAGAAAAATCATCACGAAAGTTTTATTCCGTTTGGTATTCCTTTTCCGCGAAACTCTAAAACAAGAAAAAAATGGAAACTGGCACTGAGCTCTAGGTTAATAGGTTAGTCCCAAAAATAATATAAAATAGCATATTAATGCATATAAAACATCCAAAATAGATAATATAATATTATGGAACAATCAAAAATTATAGATACATTGGAGACGTATCACCAAACACCCTTAAACTCAGTTTCTCGTCATGAGAGTCCATCATTTCTACCTATGGATTGAATAAGATCCTTCAAGTGAGTTCTCATCGGTCTAAAGCAATAAAAATTGCTCCTAAATATGTATGGTATGTTATTGTAAGGAAAAATAATTTTTTACGAACTTATGATGTTAACATAGTAAAAGCGACAGACTTCTCAATAAAGGTTGCTGTCATAAGGGGCAATGTAAAGTGACATTCCTTTGCATTAAGAGTTTGCACATATGATATTCAAAAGCGCATGACAACCTCTACTTCCCTCTGCGAAGGGCCTATATTTGAATGTTTAATCTTTACTTTTATGCAAGAGTCAAAATTATTTACTCCTATTGCAATCTCAATTCGGTAGGGAATGATCCAAGCATTTATATCCAATTAAATATATGTAACTATGAGTTATTATTGTTGACTATATCCTCGAGATAAGCAAGTTGGGAGGTGAGACATTAAAACCTTGTCTTCCTTTGTATCTGATTGAAACAATTTGTTCTAAAAATTTGTTTTGAGTACCAGCAATCATGGAAGACTATATGATAGTTGAGTATGTGAAGTTTGCTAAACCAAAAGCTCTTACATAGACCCTTCCTGGAAATACGAAGAATTGCAATTGCATTGATGATTGAGAAAAAAGTTTGTTAGTTTTCAAGTAAGTTTATATTGCCTACACTTTAACTTGTGAATGAATTGTTAGTTGATCATGAGAAGTTTTATGATTGATAATTGATGTTATAATAATGATCATGATGCTATCATGTCTGTATTTTATTTTACCAACACCTCTCTCTCTCTCTCTCTAAATCGTTGGTCATGATTATTGAGCTCGGTATTTGCTTGAGGACAAGCGGAGTCTATGCTTGGGGGAGTGGATGCGTCCATTTTGCATCATGTTTTACTACTGTTACTTATAATGTTTTAGAGTTATATTTCATGTTTTGATGCAATTCTAATGCCTTTTATCTCTTAAATTGTAGGATATATCATAAAAGGGAGATTACCGGTAGTTGGAATTCTAAACCTAAAGGACCTACTACAGAGATAACTATTCTACCGAGCTCGAAATGACATGAAACTTACGGAGATTTATTTTGGAATATATAAAAAATACTAGAAGAAAAATATACCGGAGAGGACTCACCATGGGCCCACAAGCTCAAGTGGCGCTGATATGTCTCCAACGTATCTATAATTTTTTATTGTTCCATGCTATTATATTATCTATTTTGGATGTTTTATATGCATTAATATGCTATTTTATATTATTTTTGGGACTAACTGATACGTCCATTTTGCATCATGCTTTTATATCAATATTCATTGCATTATGGGCTGTTATTACACATTATGTCACAATACTTACACCTATTCTCTATTATTTTACAAGGTTTACATAAAGAGGGAGAATGCCGGCAGCAGGGATTCTGGCTGGAAAAGGAGCAAATATTAGAGACCTATTCTGCACAGCTCCAAAAGTCCTGAAACTCCACGGATGATGTTTTCCAAATATATAAAAAACATTGAGCGCGGGAACTTCACCAGGGGGGCCACACCCTTCCCATGAGGGTGGGGGCGCGCCCTACCCCACTGGGCGCGCCCCCTACCTCGTGGGCCCCCTGGTGGCCCTCCGGTGACCATCTTCTGCTATATGGACTCTTTCGATGGGAAAAAATCATAAGCCATCTTCTCGGACGAAACTTCGTCACCACGAGGCGGAACCTTGGCAGAACCAATCTAGTGCTCTAGCGGAGCTATTCTGCCGGGGAAACTTCCCTCCCGGAGGGGGAAATCATCGCCATCGTCATCACCAACGCTCCTCTCATCGGGAGAGGGAAATCTCCATCAACATCTTCATCAGCACCATCTCATCTCAAAACCCTAGTTCATCTCTTGTATCCAATTCTTGTCGTCAAGTCCGGGATTGGTGCTAGTGGTTGCTAGTAGTGTTAATTACTCCTTGTAGTTGATGCTAGTTGGTTTAATTGGTGGAAGATCATATGTTCATATCCTATATGCACATTAAGACCCCTCTGATTATGAACATGTTTACGCATTGTGAGTAGTTACTTTTGTTCCTGAGGACATGGGAGAAGTCTTGCTATTAGTAGTCATGTGAATTTGGTATTCGTTCGATATTTTGATGAGATGTATGTTGTCTCTCCTCTAGTGGTGTTATGTGAACGTCGACTACATGACACTTCACCATTGTTTGGGCCTAGAGGAAGGCATTGGGAAGTAATAAGTAGATGATGGGTTGCTAGAGTGACAGAAGCTTAAACCCTAGTTTATGCGTTGCGTCGTAAGGGGCTTATTTGGATCCATATGTTTCATGCTATGGTTAGGTTTACCTTAATACTTTTGTTGTATTTGCGGATGCTTGCAATAGAGGTTAATCATAAGTGGGATGCTTGTCCAAGTAAGGGCAGCACCCAAGCACCGGTCCACCCACATACCAAATTATCAAAGTACCGAACGCGGATCATATGAACGTGATGAAAACTAGCTTGACGATATTGCCATGTGTCCTCGGGAGCGCTTTACATCATATAAGAGTTTGTCCAGGCTTTTCCTTTGTTACAAAAGGATTGGGCCACCTTGCTGCACCTTATTTACTTATGTTACTTGTTGCTCGTTACAAATTATCTTATCACAAAACTATCTGTTACCACTTATTTCAGTACTTGGAGAGAATACCTTGCTGGAAACCGCTTATCATTTCCTTCTGCTCCTTGTTTGGTTTGACACTCTTACTTATCAAAAGGACTACGATAGATCCCCAATACTTGTGGGTCATCAAGACTCATTTCTGGCGCCATTGCCAGGGAGTGAAGCGCCTTTGGTAGGTGGAATTTGGTAAGGAAAAATTTATATAGTGTGCTGAAATTTACTATCACTTGTTACTATGGAAAGTAATCCTCTGAGGGGCTTGTTCAGGGTATCTTCACCCCGACCAGTAGAGAAAAGAGTTGCTCCTCAACCTACTGAACCTACTGAAAATGACAATGCTTGCTTTGAAATTCCTTTGGGTATGGTAGAAAAACTTCTAGCTAATCCTTTTTTAGGAGATGGAACAAAACATCCTGATGAGCATCTAATATATGTGGATGAAGTTTGTGGATTATTTAAGCTTGAAGGTGTACCCGGAGATGTTGTTAAGAAGAAGGTCTTCCCTTTATCTTTGAGGGGAGATGCATCGACATGGTATAGGCTATGTGATGATATGGAGTCTTGGAACTTCAAACGATTGAAATTGGAATTTCATCAAAAGTTTTATCCTATGTATCTTGTTCATCGTGATCGCAATTATATATGTAATTTTTGGCCTCGCGAAGGAGAAAGCATCGCTCAAGCTTGGGGGAGGCTTAAATCAATGTTATATCCATGCCCCAATCATGAGCTCTCAAGAGAAATGATTATTCAAAATTTTTATGCTCGGCTTTCTGGTAACAATCGCACCATGCTTGATACTTCTTGTGCTGGATCTTTTATGATGAAGACTGTTGAATTCAAATGGGATTTATTGGAAAGAATTAAACGCAACTCCGAAGATTGGAACCTCGACAATCGTAAGGAGTCAGGTATGACACCTAGTTTTGATTGCGTTAAATCTTTTATGGATACCGATATTTTTCGTAAATTTAGCACTAAATATGGACTTGACTCTGAGATAGTAGCTTCTTTCTGTGAATCTTTTGCTGCTTATATTGATCTCCCCAAGGATAAGTGGTTTAAATATCATCCTCCCATAGAAGTAAAAGTAGCTGCACCTATTAAAGTTGAAGAAAAGACTATTACTTATAATGATCCTATTGTTCCTACTTCTTATGTTGAGAAACCACCTTTCCATGTTAGGATAAAGGATCATGCTAAAGCTTCAACTGTGGTTCGTAAAACATATACACCTCCTGAGCAAGTTAAAATTGAACCTAATATTGCTATTGTTAAAGATCTCTTGTCTGATAATATAGATGGGCATGTTATTTATTTCTATAATGAAACTGCTAGAATTGCTAAACCCTGTGATACAGATAAACCTAGACCTGTGGTAGGCATGCCTGTTATTTCTGTTAAAATAGGAGATCATTGTTATGATGGCTTATGTGATATGGGTGCTAGTGCTAGTGCAATACCTATTGACTTATACAAAGAAATTATGCATGACATTGCACCCACTGAGTTAGAAGATATTGATGTCACAATTAAACTTGCTAATAGAGATACTATTTCACCAATGGGAATTGTTAGAGATGTTGAAGTCTTTTGTGGGAAAACTAAATATCCTGCTGATTTTCTTGTTCTTGGTTCCCCACAAGATAGTTTTTGTCCCATTATATTTGGTAGACCCTTCTTAAATACTGTTAATGCTACCATAGATTGCAAAAGGGATGTTGTTACTGTCGGTTTAGATGATATGACTCATGAATTTAATTTTTCTAAATTTAGTAGACAACACCGTGAAGAAGAATTACCTAGTAAGGATTAAATTATTGGGCTTGCTTCTATTGATGTACCTCCTAGTGATCCTTTAGAACAATATTTGCCAGACCATGAAAATGATATGTTTATGAATGAAAGAAGGGAATTAGATGAAGTATTCTTTAAGCAGGAACCTATTCTGAAAAAAAATTACCTGTTGTAATCCTAGGGGATCCTCCTCCACCCAAGGGTGATCCCGTGTTTGAACTTAAACCGTTACCTGATACTCTTAAATACGCTTATCTTGATGAGAAAAAGATATACCCTATTATTATTAGTGCTAACCTTTCAGAACATGAAGAAGAGAGATTATTGAAAACTCTGAAGAAGCACTGTGCTGCTATTGGGTATACTCTTGATGATCTTAAGGGCATTAGTCCCACTCTATGTCAACATAAAATTAATTTGGAAGAAGATGCTAAACCAGTTCGTGATCATCAACGCCGTCTGAATCCTAAAATGAAAGAAGTGGTAAGAAAGGAGATACTAAAGCTCCTTGAGGCAGGTATAATTTATCCCGTTGCTGATAGTAAGTGGGTAAGTCCTGTCCATTGTGTCCCTAAGAAGGGAGGTATTACTGTTGTTCCTAATGATAAAGATGAATTGATTCCTCAAAGAATTATTACTGGTTATAGGATGGTAATTGATTTCCGCAAATTAAATAAGGCTACTAAAAAGGATCATTACCCCTTACCTTTTTATCGATCAAATGCTAGAAATATTATCAAAACATACACATTTTTGCTTTCTAGATGGTTATTCTGGTTTCTCTCAAATACCTGTGTCAGCCAAAGATCAATCAAAGACTACTTTTACATGCCATTTTGGTACTTTTGCTTATAGATGTATGCTTTTTGGTTTATGTAATGCACCTGCTACCTTTCAAAGATGCATGATGGCTATATTCTCTGACTTTTGTGAAAAGATTTGTGAGGTTTTCATGGATGACTTTTCCGTCTATGGATCTTCTTTTGATGATTGCTTGAGCAACCTTGATCGAGTTTTGCAGAGATGTGAAGAAACTAATCTTGTTTTGAATTGGGAAAAGTGCCACTTTATGGTTAATGAAGGTATTGTCTTGGGGCATAAAGTTTCTGAAAGAGGTATTGAAGTTGATAAAGCCAAGGTTGATGCTATTGAAAAGATGCCATGTCCCAAGGACATCAAAGGTATAAGAAGTTTCCTTGGTCATGTCGGTTTTTATAGGAGGTTCATTAAGGACTTCTCAAAAATCTCTCGGCCTCTGACTAATTTATTACAAAAAGATATACCATTTGTTTTTGATGATGATTGTGTAGAACCATTTGAAATACTTAAGAAAGCATTAATATCTGCACCCATTGTTCAGCCACCTGATTGGAATTTACCCTTTGAAATTATGTGCGATGCTAGTGATTATGCTGTAGGTGCTGTTCTAGGACAAAGAGTTGATAATAAACTAAATGTTATTCAATATGCTAGTAAAACCCTAGACAATGCTCAAAGAAATTATGCTACTACTGAAAAGGAATTCTTAGCAGTTGTATTTTCTTGTGATAAGTTTAGACCTTATATTGTTGATTCTAAAGTAACTATTCACACTGATCATGCTGCTATTAAATATCTTATGGAAAAGAAAGATGCTAAACCTAGACTTATTATATGGGTTCTCTTGCTACAAGAATTTGATTTACATGTTGTTGATAGAAAAGGAGCTGAGAACCCCGTTGCAGACAACTTGTCTAGGTTAGAAAATGTGCTTGATGACCCACTACCTATTGATGATAGCTTTCCTGATGAGCAATTAAATGTCATAAATACTTCTCATAATGCTCCATGGTATGCTGATTATGCTAATTACATTGTTGCTAAGTTTATACCACATAGTTTCACATACAAGCAAAAGAAAAAGTTATTTTATGATTTGAGGCATTACTTTTGGGATGACCCACATCTTTATAAAGAAGGAGTAGATGGTGTTATTAGATGTTGTGTACCTGAGCATGAACAGGAACAGATCCTATGCAAGTGTCACTCTGAAGCTTATGGAGGACACCATGCTAGAGATAGAACTGCACATAAGGTACTGCAATCTGGTTTTTATTGGCCTACTCTCTTCAAGGATGCCCGTAAGTTTGTCTTATCTTGTGATGAATGTCAAAGAATTGGTAATATTAGCACACGTCAAGAAATGCCTATGAATTATTCACTTGTTATTGAACCATTTGATGTTTGGGGCTTTGACTATATGGGACCTTTCCCTTCCTCTAATGGTTATACACATATTTTAGTTGCTGTTGATTACATTACTAAGTGGGTAGAAGCTATTCCAACTAGTAGTGCTGATCATAACACTTCTATTAAAATGCTTAAAGAAGTTATTTTTCCAAGGTTTGGAGTCCCTAGATATTTAATGACTGATGGTGGTTCACATTTTATTCATGGTGCTTTCCGTAAAATGCTTGCTAAATATGATGTTAATCATAGAATTGCATCTCCTTATCACCCTCAGTCTAGAGGTCAAGTAGAATTGAGTAATATAGAACTCAAATTAATTTTGCAAAAGACTGTTAATAGGTCCAGAAAGAATTGGTCCAAGAAACTAGATGATGCATTATGGGCCTATAGAACTGCATATAAAAATCCTATGGGTATGTCTCCGTATAAAATGGTCTATGGAATAGCATGTCACTTACCTCTCGAACTAGAACACAAGGCTTATTGGGCTATTAAAGAACTTAATTATGATTTTAAACTTGCCGGTGAGAAGAGGTTATTTGATATTAGTTCACTTGATGAATGGAGAACCCAAGCCTACGAAAATGCCAAGTTATTTAAAGAAAAAGTTAAAAGGTGGCATGATAAAAGGATACAAAAGCGTGAGTTTAATGTAGGTGATTATGTATTGCTATACAACTCTCGTTTAAGACTTTTTGCAGGAAAACTTCTCTCTAAATGGGAAGGCCCTTACGTTATCGAGGAGGTCTACCGTTCCGGTGCCATAAAAATCAACAACTTCGAAGGCACAAATCCAAAGGTGGTGAACGGTCAAAGAATCAAACACTATATCTCAGGTAATCCCATAAATGTCGAAACCAATGTTATTGAAACCGTAACCCTGGAGGAATACATAACGGACACTTTTCGGAACGTTTCAGACTCCGAAAAGGAATAGGTATGTGGTACGGTAAGTAAACCGACTCCAAAACAGTTTTAAGGCAATATTTCTCCGTTTTGGAATATTTAGAAAAATAGAAAAATAAGCAGCAGTCCGGAAAGGACACGAGGGCTCCACGAGGGTGGAGGGCGCGCCCCCTACCTCGTGGGCACCTCGTGTGCTCTCCGGACTCTGTTTTCTTACAGGACACGTATTTTGGTCGGTAAAAATTCATTATATAATCTCCCGGGGGTTTTGACTCCCGTATCACGCAAAAATCTCCCATCTTTGTTTCGAGCTGTTTTCTGTCAGGGTTGTCAAGGCCAGGCACTATGTCGTCTCCCTCCTCCTCCAACCATGAGGGCAAGGATGCTTGGCTAATGAAGATAGAGCTGAAGAGAGAAGAACCTATGGAGATCAACAAGGATGAAGGGATCAAGAAGGCCATGGAGGACCAAGTTCCAGCAATAGAAGACACCCTTCAACTTGATCACAATCTTCTTACCCCAACAGAAATCGAAGCTTTCAAGATGATTGAGTTGGCTCGTATACAAAATAAGTATCTCACACGTGAAAATATTTTATTGAAGGAGCATATCATCGCACTCAAGGGCATTATCCGCAAGTTAGAAGACCTCCCACGCTCGATGTGCGGCTATCCATCATCAACAACCCCACCTTCTTCACCAGCAAAGGAGACATAATCACATGGGTATGGGCACTCCACTTGGCAACTGGCAAGCTTGGGGGAGTGCCCCGGTATCATATCACCATCACTTTTATCTTTACCGTTTCTCTTAGTTCGATCCTTTTGGTAATATCTTGATCTAGTAGAATAAAAGTTCTTAGTATGATCTAGTTGTGAGTTTTGCTTTATTATCATTCTACTATGTAATCGAGTCCGTGAGCTATATAATAAAGATTAGTGTTGAGTCAAGGGCTTGATTATTTTTGCCATGATCCTAAGTGAATATAAGAAAAGAGAAAGAAATAAAAAGAAACAAGAGATCATGTGACTCTTATGGAGAGTAATGAGCTCACATAGAAAGAGTATGATGAATAAAAATTGTTGAGAGTTGGCAAACATAGTTTTGGTCATCGTTGCAATTAACAGGAAGTAATAAAGAAAGAGACGTCTTCACATATAAATATACTATCTTGGACATCTTTTATGATTGTGAGCACTCATTAAAAATATGACATGCTAAAGAGTTGACATTGGACAAGGAAGACAACATAATGGGTTATGTTCTCTTACATCTGAGACAAATTATATTACCTTGGATCCTCCAACATGTTGAGCTTGCCTTTCTCCCTCATGCTAGCCAATTCATTGCACCAAGTAGAAATACTACTTGTGCTTCCAAATAACCTTAAACCAGTTTTGCCATGAGAGTCCACAATACCTACCTATGGGTTGAGTAAGATCCATCAAGTAAGTTGCCATCGGCGCAAGCAATAAAAATTGCTCTCTAAATATGTATGATTGATTGGTGTGGAATAAATAAGCTTTATACGATCCTGTGATATGGAAGTAATAAAAGCAACAGACTGCATAATAAAGGACCATATCACAAGTGGCAATATAAAGTGATGTTCTTTCGCATTAGGATTTTGTGCATCCAACCATAAAAGCGCATGACAACCTCTGCTTCCCTCTGCGAAGGGCCTATCTTTTACTTTTATCTCCTACATTGCATAAGAGTCATGGTGATTTTCACCCTTCCTTTTTACATTTTATCCTTTGGCAAGCACAATATGTTGGAAAGATCTTGGTATATATGGCTAATTGGATGCGAGTTTTCATGAACTATTGTTGTTGACATTACCCTTGAGGTAAAACGTTGGGAGGCAAAACTATAAGCCCCTATCTTTCTCTGTGTCCGACTAAAACTCCATACCCATAAGTATTGCATGAGTGTCAGCAATTGTGAAAGATTATACGATAGTTGAGTATGTGGACTTGCTAAAAAGCTGTTATCATTGACTCTTTCCTATGTTATGATAAATTGCAATTGCTTCAATGACTGAGATTGTAGTTCATTAGTTTTCAATAAAGTTTACGATTCATACTTGATATTGTGATTGAATTATTACTCTAGCATAAGATATCATATGACAAGAATTATATAAGTTGCTGTTCTAAGAATGATCATGATGCCCTCATGTCCGTATTTTATTTTTATCGACACCTTCATCTCTAAACATGTGGACATATTTTTCGATTTTGGCTTTTCGCTTGACGACAAACAAGGTCTAAGCTTGGGGGAGTTGATACGTCCATTTATCATCATGCTTTTATATCAATATTTATTGCATTATGGGCTGTTATTACACATTATGTCACAATACTTACGCCTATTCTCTCTTATTTTACAAGGTTTACATAAAGAGGGAGAATGTCGGCAGTTGGGATTCTGGCTGGAAAAGGAGCAAATATTAGAGACCTATTCTGCACAGCTCCAAAAGTCCTGAAACTCCACGGATGATGTTTTCCAAATATATAAAAAACATTGAGCGCAAGAACTTCGCCAGGGGGGCCACACCCTGCCCACAAGGGTGGGGGGCGCGCCCTACCTCCCTAGGCGCGCCCCCTACCTGGTGGGCCCCCTGGTGGCCCTCCGGTGACCATCTTCTGCTATATGGACTCTTTTGATGGGAAAAAAAATCATAAGCCATCTTCTCGGACGAAACTCCACTACCACGAGGCGGAACCAATCTAGGGCTCTGGCGGAGCTGTTCTGTCAGGGAAACTTCCCTCCCGGAGGGGGAAATCATCGCCATCATCATCACCAACGCTCCTCTCATCACGAGAGGGCAATCTCCATCAACATCTTCATCAGCACCATCTCATCTCAAAACCCTAGTTCATCTCTTGTATCCAATTCTTGTCTTCAAGTCCGGGATTGGTGCTAGTAGGTTGCTAGTAGTGTTAATTACTCCTTGTAGTTGATGCTAGTTGGTTTAATCGGTGGAAGATCATATGTTCAGATCCTATATGCACATTAATACCCCTCTGATTATGAACACGTTTATGCTTTGTGAGTAGTTACTTTTGTTCCCGAGGACATGGGAGAAGTCTTGCTATGAGTAGTCATGTGAATTTGGTATTCGTTCGATATTTTGATGAGATGTATGTTGTCTCTCCTCTAGTGGTGTTATGTGAATGTCGACTACATGATACTTCACCATTGTTTGGGCCTAGAGGAAGGCATTGGGAAGTAATAAGTAGATGATGGGTTGCTAGAGTGACAGAAGCTTAAACCCTAGTTTATGCGTTGCTTCGTAAGGGGCTGATTTGGATCCATATGTTTCATGCTATGGTTAGGTTTACCTTAATACTTTCGTTGTATTTGCGGATGCTTACAATAGAGGTTAATCATAAGTGGGATGCTTGTCCAAGTAAGGGCAGCACCCAAGCACCGGTCCACCCACATACCAAATTATCAAAGTACCGAACGCGAATCATATGAACGTGATGAAAACTAGCTTGACGATATTCCCATGTGTCCTCGGGAGCGCTTTACATCATATAAGAGTTTGTCCAGGCTTGTCCTTTGCTACAAAAGGATTGGGCCACCTTGTTGCACCTTATTTACTTTTGTTACTTGTTGCTCGTTACAAATTATCTTATCACAAAACTATCTGTTACCACTTATTTCAGTACTTGCAGAGACTACCTTGCTGGAAACCGCTTATCATTTCCTTCTACTCCTCATTGGGTTCGACACTCTTACTTATCGAAAGGACTACGATAGATCCCCTATACTTGTGGGTCATCACTAACCTATTAACCTAGAGCCCAGTGCCAGTTTCTATTTTTTTTCCTTGTTTTTTAGTTTTACAGAAAAGGAATATCAAACAGAGTCCAAACAGAATAAAACTTTCGCGATGATTTTTCTTGGACCAGAAGACATCTAGAGAACTTGGAGAGGGGGCCAGAAGGTTCCCGAGGAGGCCACAAGCCTGCTAGGCGCCCCTAGGGGGGCACACTCTGAGGGCTTGTGGGCCCCTCAGGGACCTTCCAACCCTAATCTTTGCACTATAAATTCCCAAATATTCCCAAACCATCAGAGGCACCCACCAAAATACTTTTCCGCCACCGCAAGACTCTAGTAATATTCCCGTGAGATCCCATCTTGGGGCCTTTTCCGGCACCCTGTTGAAGGGGGATTCGAGCACGAAGGGCCTGTACATCTACCATGTTGCCCTTCCGATGAAGCGTGAGTAGTTTACCACAGACCTACGGGTCCATAGCTAGTATCTAGATGGCTTCTTCTCTCTCTTTGATCTTCAATACAGTGTTCTCCTCGATGATCTTGGAGTTCTATCCGATGTAATATTTTTCTGCGGTGTATTTGTCGAGATTTGATGAATTGTGGATTTATATCAGATTATCTATGAATATTATTTGAGTCTTCTCTAAACTCTTTTATGCATGATTAAAATATCTTTGTATTTCTCTTCGAACTATCGGTTTGGTTTGGCCAACTAGATTGTTTTTTCTTGCAATGGGAGAGGTGCTTAGTTTTTAGTTTAATCTTGCGGTGTCCTCACCCAGTGACAGATGAGGTAGCGAGGCACGTATTGTATTGTTGTCGGGTGGTTGGTGCGACATATGCCAATGGGTGGCTTATCATTGTGGGAGCCAATAAAACATAGCCGGTGCCTGGAAACGGCATAAGGTGAAGACATGCACGCCGGCAGATCTTACCTAGCTTCGGGGCTCTCCGTGGAGATAACACCCCTACTGCTGCTCTGCGGGGTCTCCGCATGGTCACTAGATTGACAAGTAGCTACAAGAGGCTCCTTGAGCTGTTCGATGAAAGGATGAAGAAGGGCCAGGCTAGCCTGCTTCTCCTCTCAATGTGGTGTCTAAAAACTAATGGAAAAGGGATCCCCTGCATGGGTGCCCTGGGGGTTTTTTATAGGCCTACCCCCAGGGGTACAATGGTAATCCGGCTGGGCGCGGGCCCCAGCCTTCTGTGTCTACACTGGCCGGCTTCTCCGCCGACCAATGGGCCCGCCAATTGCCGGCCTTCTGGTCGACAGGACGGTCCCACAGCTCGGGGGTCTTGTCGGAGGCTTGTTACTGTTGCCTCGCCTCAGGTGACGAGGGCTTTGTCATGGTAAGCATGGCTACAGTGCCGCCGCCGGGCGGCTTATTGCTGTAGCCTTACCTCGCATTATCTCCTTAATGAGGCACCTCCTTCGAGGAAGCGAACTAGCCGACTACTGGGAGTCGGCCATACCCCAGGCCGACTGGGAGAAGCCTGGCTGCCTTTAGGCGTCTCCCTGACTGAGGGGGCCCGCCACCCACGGGTCGTACTGACAGCTCGCCGTGGGTGACATCATGGTCAACATGGCAACAGTGCCGCGCCGGACAGGAGTTGGCTGCCCCGTAGGACACACTGTGGCCATGCGCGTTCCGGGATTCGGGGGTGGCAGGCTTCACTGTAGCCACGCCCCGTCTCATCGCCGTTATGTGGGTGCAAACTCCGAGGGCACGATCTCGGTCGCCTGCTGCGGGGGGGCTTCTTGGAATCGGCCCTCTCGGGGCCGGCTTCTCGGAGCCGACCCTCTCGTGGTTTTCTTCTCGAGGATTTTAGGGCTGGGCCGCCTTCGTGCAGCCGGCCTGAGAGGTAGCCAGCTGGGGGAAGGCGGCCCCACGTCTTGGATGTTTGAAGGCTCGATCGGCTATGATTCTTCTGAAGAGCCAGGGGGAGCCGGCTAGGCTACCCGTGGTCATTTACTCCGACAGTAGTCCCCGAAGCTGGTTGGGCTCCGAGGCAGAAAAGAGACGAGGAGCTCAATCAGCTTCCTATCTTGAGGAGCCGGAAACTAGGAGCCGGCTTTGATTAGGTGCGCCATCTTCTGGAGGGTTTCGAAGCTTGAAGGTGGGAACTAGGCGGCGCGCGAGTCAGGCTGCAAGCTGTCCGCCTGCCGCCTGCGCGCCACATGGCACCCAACGACTGGAAGGGCCTGCTAGCCCAGGCGCGCGACGGGATGCTGCCGCAGTCAGAGGCCCACCACTACCGGGCCCGTCCACGCGCGGATCTTCTGTGGCTATGATGGACCGCGCGCCTCCCAGCGGTGGTTACCGCACGTCGTTAAGGCACGATAATCGCGGGGCGTGGGGGAGTGGGCGCAGTTAATCCCATGTCCCCCACGCCTCGCCTCCTCGGCTTCGCCGCACGAGGCTATAAGTAGGGGGAAGAGGGTGAGCAGCAAACGCTCGCACGCTCGCCCTAGCTCCGCCCCTTCCTTCTTCTTCCTCCTCCTCTCCGTCGCCACAGCTACCCGCCACCACTTCGGCTCTTCCGCCAATCTTCTTGGCTCGCCGTCACTCTGTCGTAGCGGGGTCGTGCCCCTTTCCACCACCGCACCTTTCTCGTTGCCGTGCCGTCCCCATGGCGCTGTTGAGGTCCTGGGATGGCTCCAATGTCCATGATGACCACATCGACTTCCTCCGCCGGACGCGGCGGCTGCCAGGCGCGAACTACGTGCGGCTCCGTCTCGCGCCGGAGAGGGAGATCTCGCTGGCACCGGAGGAGGACGAGCGGGTAGTCTTCCGCTCGCACTGCCTGCATGGTTTCGGCCTGCCGGCGAGCGGGTTCTTTCGCTCCTTCCTCGAGTTTTATCATCTTCAGCCGCATCACCTCACTCCGAACGCAGTGATGCTGCTGTCGGCCTTCGTCGCCCTGTGCGAGGGTTTTCTTGGCGTCCTCTGCACCCTTGAACTCTGGGGGGAATTCTTCCAGTGCAAGCTTGGCACTGTCGTCGCGGGCGTGCCCACCCCTTGCGGGGCCTTCATCGCCATGCGGAGGATGAGCGACAACAACCCGTTTCCGGCCATCCCGCTGATCCAGTCAGTGAAGCTCTGGCAGAAATCTTACTTCTACGTGAAGAACATTGCTCCGCAAGGTGACTTCGTCAATTTGCCGGCTGGGAGGCAGCCCTCATGGTCCTTCCGGGCCAGGTCGCTCTCTCAGGGTGGGGCCGCATCTGTTGCACGGCTCCGGGTGATGATCCAGTCGGAGGGTCTGACCGGGGCCGACCTGGTGGCCGCCTTCGTGGAGCGCCGGGTGCTCGCGCTCTAGGGCCGACCTCACATGATTTGTCAGATGAGCAGCCGCTTTGACCCGTGCCGGCTAAGCACCAAGGAGATGCCTCACACCGAGGTGTCTTACATGGTGAACTATATTGCCAACTAAAAGCTCACCGAGGAGTGGTAGTACGACAAGGAGCCGTACTCTCGCGCCAATCCTCCGCCTATGGTAAGTTTCTCTTCCTTTCTTCTTTTCTTGTTGCCGGGTTCATGATGGCCGACTCCTGACCCGTCGGCCTGTTTTTGGCAGAATCCCATGCTTCCGCCGGCAACCGGGGCCGTGGGGGTGGAACGCCAGTTCCTCTCTGACCGCACGATGGACGATGTTGACGACCCGGACCTGGGGCGGCCGCCATGGAAGATGACGTCGCAGGGGAAGGCGGCGAGGCAGGAGGCTCTGCGCTCGGGGCCGCCTTCGAGGACTGGCCGGATAATGACGAGGCCGAAGTCATTCCGCGCCGCTGGCCGGCGCCCGATCATCAAGGCGCGGGCCCATCTGCCGCGCCGGCTGCTCACGGTGGCGCGCAGAAACATCGGGCCGCGTCGACCCACTTTGGTAGTCAGCCCAAGAAGCCCAAGAGTACCGCGGCGGCGACCAAGCGGGACGAAGCGGCCGCGAAGGCGGCCCGCTTCCGCAAGGTGGTGAAGCAGCCACAGGCGGTTTCAGCGTAAGTGTCGTTTTCCTTACGCCTTTCTTTTTCTTCTTCGGTTGATATTCTTCTAGGCCTTCCTCTTGACTTATCAAAACAAGGCCCCACTCTCTCTCGAACGGACCCCTGCCGCCTCCATAGTTGGACCCGCCGGAGGGTCCTCGAGTTCCCGCCGTGTGGATCCCCGCACCAATCTCCTAGAGGCGACAGAGCGAAACGCACGAGAGGCGCGAGAGGAGCGGGAGGCGGAGGAGCGGAGGGCGGCTCGGGAGGCGAAGGAGAAGTCGGCGGAAGCGCGAGCCGGCGCGGCCAGCCAGTGATGGAGAGGGAGGCGGCGTCGTCGCCGCCGACTGGAATGGGCCAAGGAGGCCGGCCCGATGTGCCGCTCGTGGAGCCGGCTGGAGGCGAGCCGACTGTGGGGGCGGGTCTTGTGGTCTCGTCGCCGTCTTGTCGGCGCGCAGGGAAGGCGGCTTCGGCGCCGGATCCGCAAAAAACTGCGGGCGCCAACTTGTCGGCCCAGGACCTGGAAGCGGCTAGCGATAGCTCGTCCGGGTGGACGCCGGGTAACGGGACGGCCGTGCTGAACATGGCAGCGTAGGACGTCCGGAACCGGCTTCAGGCCCAAGCTACCGCGCTGAAGCAGTACACTCAAGAATTTCTCACGACGCGCACGGTGATCCGGGTGAGTCCTCCCGCTTTTCGTTGATTGCTCCTGATTTCTTCCGTGGGGGCGCATCAGCGCACCCACTGGGTGTAATCCTCGGGTTCCGAGTCGGCTGCTGAGCAGGCGGCTTGGAACTTCTTGGTGGACTTCAATTGTCGTCTTGTTCTTACTCGCATCTCTTATCTTATCTGCAGGAGTATCATAACCTCTGCGCAACTGCCTTCAACTCCCAGGCCCAGGAGTTGAATCAGAAAGCCACCGATCTGACCGAGAGCCGGAGTAAGTGCTTCATCTTTTGTCTCAAGTGGGGGCGCGTCAGCGCACCCACTGGGTGTAGTCCCCGAGATTCGGGCCGACTGCTGAGCAGTCGGGTCGGATCTTTTCCTAACGACTTCTTTCTTCATATCTGCAGGGGCCAATGCTGACTTGAGGAGCCAGTTAAGCGGAGCCCAGACCGCCCTTCGCGCCAAGGAGGTCGAGTGCGCCGCCCTGGTTCAGGAGCGCCATCGCCTGGCCAAAAAACTAGCCGACCAGGAAGAGAGCCACAAGGCGGCCCTGAAGGCGGCACAGGACAGCGAGGACGCCCTCAAAGCCGAATATGAAACCAAGGCGGCGAACTGGGCCGAGGCAAGGCAGGCGCTGAGCCAAGGCTACAACCGAGTAGAAGACTTAATCGACGGTAGGCCGCCTTCTTCTTCGTTTCTTTGCCTGCCTCCTGCCGTCTGACTTGTCTTTTGATTTTGAACTACTGCTTTCTTCTTTGAGCAGATTACTTTCCCGGTTACTCGGTTGCCGCTACCCAAGCTATCGAGGCCCACCGCGACATGCGACGGTAGGCAGGGGTCGAGATCGCGCCGGGCGCCGGCTGGTCACTTGAGGAGCAGCTTCTGGCGATTCAAGCCCGCCTGCAGCCGGCTCACCGCCTGCTCCGCCGGCTTCAGCGCGCCGGGGCGCAAGTGCTGGACGCCCTCTGGCCTGGCGAGGTGATTCCACGCACCCCAAGTTGGACTGCCGATTGGCTGGAGGCTGTAGTCGGCCGCTTCGAGGCTTGGAAGGCGTCAGCGGCCCGGTCCGACGCTGGGCGGGCGCTGGAGTTCGTCCGAGCTTGGTATCCTGGGCTGAACTTGGACCAGCTGAGTACCTGGCGGCAGGAGGCCGATGAGGAGCTCGAGGCGGTGCGGCCGGCTATCGTCCAGCGCGCCTCGGCGATCACCAAGTACATCGACACCAGTGCCTTTGCCCCTGAGGTGGATGATGCCGGCGTCACTCAGTCGGAGGAGTGGTTCGGGCTGAGCCCGGCAGAAGGTGAGGACTCGACGGAGGAGATTGCTTCCAGCGATGAGGGCGAAGGGGAAGAGGGAGAGGATGGTGAAGACGTGCCAGTCAGCGAAGCAACCAGCCCGCCTCAGCCTGATCGTGCCTCCAGCAACGAGGCGCGCGCCAGCGCGCCGCCTGCAAGAGGTGATGATCATGCCGAGACTCGCCAGCCGGCCACTCCTCCAGCCGGTACTGCCGTCTCCACCGACCTGCCCGACTCGCCCGTCGCTCCCTTGGCCTGATCCGCCGTCCTTGCTTTTCCTGCTCGTTACTCTTTTGAATAACTTTTATTAAATTTGCGCAGTTCCACCCACTGGGGGTGTGTTTAAACTATGTTGAATGATGGCCTTTTGAAGGTCTTTTGTGTAAATATAATCATGCATGTGTTTGGCTTCTGTTCATGTTTGCTTTCATCTTTTTGGCTTTTTCCTTTGCCGCCTTCCCTTGGCCACCGCCTTCCCAGTCGGACAACTGCTCTGCAGTCTGTGGCTGGAGAAGGACTTGGTTGTTTTTGGGAAGACAAGTACTCGAGCTTTCTTAGATTGCAGCAAGGTGAACGGGAAGCCGGCCAGCCGGCTGCTCTGGTAGCCAGTTGGCGTGGTTGGGGGGCCGGCTCGTGTTATATAAGTTCGTTAGTCCTTAGCCATTTTTCGTGTGGGCATCCTTTCCTACCCTTGGCTCTTGCCAGTCGGACAGTCGATTCTTCGAGCTGCGACTTTTGACAAGAGGGGGCTTGGGTGCTGGCACACTACTTGTCTGATTGCATGCAAAACTTTAGATATAACTCGAGGCGGCGAGTCCCCGGGCCGACTGGTCGAACCCGGTGCCGGACAAAAAAGCAAATGTAGTAACGTAATTGTAGGCATGATACTCATCTTTCATAGATAAAAGAGGGTAGTCCCCGAGTGCTCCTCGGGGGACCCTTTGTCTCGTACTTAGTACAAAAGGTAGCGTGCTACGTACTGCTTTTTAACTGTAAAATCTTCGGAGGAGATTGGCGTTCCATGGTCGTTCCGACTCCTTGCCGGAATCATCTCTCTTGCGTGCCTTCGGCTTCTGCGCATCGATTAGGTAGTAGGAGTCGTTGCCTAAAGCTCTGCTGATGACGAAGGGGCCCTCCCAAGGGGCCGAGAGCTTGTGCTGGCCGGCTGTTCGTTGGATCAGTCGGAGCACAAGATCGCCCTCTTGGAAGGATTTTGGCTTGACTTTCTGGCCGTGGTAGTGGCGCAGACCCTGCTAATAGATGGCAGACTGGCTGAGGGCTAACAGTCGGCCTTCTTCCAGCAGGTCGACACCGTCTTTTCGTGCTTCCTTGGCCTCCGCCTCCATGTACATGGTGGCCCGAGGTGAGTCGAACTCGATGTATGTTGGGATGACAGCCTCGACACCATATACAAGGAAGAAAGGGGTGAAGCCGGTTGACTTGTTTGGGGTAGTGCGCAAACTCCAAACGACGGCCGGCAGCTCGTCGAGCCAATAGCCGGCCGAACGCTCCAGTGGCACGACCAGTCGGGGTTTGATGCCGGAGAGGATGAGGCCGTTTGCTCGCTCGACCTGGCCGTTTGACTGCGGGTGGGCAACGGACGCTAGGTCCAGCCGGATGCCGTGTGTTGCACAGAAACATGCCAGTGCTCCCTTTGCAAAATTTGTACCATTGTCGGTGATGATGCTGTGCAGAATGCCGTACCGGGTTGTGATATCTGCGATGAACGTCACAGCAGTCGGCCCATTCAGCTTCTTGATCGGCTTTGCTTCAATCCACTTGGTAAAATTGTCCACAATGACGAGCAGATGTGTCATGCCGCCGCGTGCCGTCTTGAATGGGCCCACCATGTCCAGCCCCCAGATGGCAAAAGGCCAGGTGAGGGGGATGGTTTTGAGTGCAGAAGCCGGCAGGTGTTGCTTGGAACTGAAAACTTGGCACCCTTTGCAGTGTTTGACTAGTTCCTTGGCATCATCCAAAGTAGTCGGCCAGAACAATCCATGGCGGAAAGCTTTGGCAACGAGTGATCTTGAGGCCGCGTGGTGGCCGCATTCACCTTGGTGGATGTCCTTGAGGATTGCTATGCCCTTCTCTGGCTCGACGCAGCGCTGGAAGACTCCAGTAACACTGCGCCTAACAAGCTCTCGGTTTACTATTGTGTATGCTCCGGCTCGGCGTTGGACTTGTCTTGCCGAGATCTCGTCAGTTGGCAACTCTCTGTTTACTAAGAAGTTGAGGATGGGCTGGGCCCATGATGGAGCTATGACTTCTTCTACTGTCAAAGGTGCTACTCTGACCAGGGCGGGTGGGCTGGGCGGTGAAGAGTTGGAGTCGGCCGCCGTCTGTTGTGTCGATGCAGTCCCCGAGCTGACTGCAGTAGCCCCCGGGCCGAGTTCCGAAGTTCCCGGGCCGGGTGCGGCTATGGCAGTCCCCAGGCCGCCTGTCGAAGTCCCCGAGCCGCCTACTTGGTTCCCGAAGTCGGATCCGACTGCGTCGGGGTCAGGCGACATGAAGATGGAATCAGATTCTAGAGACGGCTTTATAGACGGCTTGAGGAGGCAGTGGAGAAACACCGGATTGTATAGCTTGCCGGGTGGAACCTATTCGTGCCAGGGCGTCTGCTTGCATGTTGTCAGCCATGGTACATGAAGGAACTCACATCCTTCAAAATATCCACTGATTTGTTGAACGAGGAAACGGTAGCTCGCCATGTTTGCGTCCTTATCGTCCCAGTCGCGAGATGACTGCTGGACCGCCAAATCCGAGTCGCCATAGCACAGGATCCGGCGGATGCCGAGCTCTTTGGCTAGCCGGAGCCCGTGTATGAGCGCCTCGTACTCGGCCACATTATTGGAGGCGGCAAAATGAATTTGCAATGTGTACTTGAGCTTGTCGTCCTTGGGAGAGGTGAGGATGATGCCGTCTCCCAAGCCGGTGTGCATCTTGGACCCATCGAAGTGCATCCGCCAATGAGTGGAGTCGGGGGCCGGTGGCAGGTACTGGGTTTCGGCCCAGTCGACGAAGAAGTCGGCCAGTGCTTGGGATTTAATGGCGGTGCGGGGCTGGTAGAAGATCGTGTAAGGAGCTAGCTCAATGGCCCATTTTGCCACCCGGCCGGATGCATCCCGGCTGCCTATGATCTCGGCAAGCGGGGCAGTACATACGACCGTGATGGGGTGCTCTTGAAAGTAGGGCTTGAGCTTCTTGGCGGCGAAGTACACACCGTAGCACATCTTCTGGTAGTGTGGGTAGTTTTGCTTTGAGGCGGATAATACTTCGCTTAAATAATACACCGGCCTCTGGAGTAGCTGAGCTCGGCCTTCTTCTGGGCGCTGGACCACGATAATAGTGCTAACCACCCGGCTAGTGGCGGCAATGTAAAGGAGCATGGGCTCTTTTTCAATCGGCGCCGCCAAGACAGGCAGCGTGGTCAACATCTTCTTTAGCTTGTGGAAAGCTTGGTCTGCTTGGTCGTTCCACTCAAAGTGAGTGGACTTCTTCATGAGTCGGTAGAGGGGGGAGATTTCTCTTCGAGCCGGCTGATGAAGCGGTTCAGGGAAGCCAAGCATCCGGTGAACTTCTGGACGTCTCATAGCTTGGTGGGAATCTCCATTCTCTCTATGGCCTTGATCTTCATCGGGTTGCACTCGATGCCGTGTTCGGAAACCAGGAAGCCCAGGAGCTGGCCGGCTGGTACTCCGAACACGCATTTCTCGGGGTTGAGCTTGATCTGAAAACGGTGCAAGTTTTCAAATGTCTCTCTGAGGTCTTCCAGCAAGGTGCCGCGCTTCTCCGCCTTCACCACAATATCGTCTACATAGTCTTGGGCATTCCTGCCGAGCTACTTGAGGAGGCATTTCTGCATGCAATGCTGAAAAGTGGCACCGGCATTTCTCAAGCCGAATGTCATAGTCAGGTAGCAGAAAGCTCCGAATGGCGTGATGAAGGCGGTCTTCAGGCGGTCAGCTGGATCCAACTTTATCTGGTGGTAGCCTGAGTAAGCATCCAAGAAGCTCAACAGCTCGCATCCGACTGTGGAGTCTATCACTTGATCAATCCTTGGCAAGGCGAAGGGATCTTTGGGGCAGGCCTTGTTGAGGCTGGTGTAGTCTATACACATGCACCACTTGTTATTTTTCTTCAGCACGAGGACCGGGTTGGCGAGCCACTCTGGAAAGGAAACTTCCATAATGAAGCCGGCTGCCAGAAGTCAGGCTATCTCTTCTCCTACAATCCTTCTCTTTTCTTCCGATAGTCGGCGGAGAGGCTGTTTGACTGGTTTTGCACCTTCTCGGACGTGTAGCTTGTGCTCGGCGAATTCCTTCGGAACACCTGGCATGTCCTTGGGGGACCATGCGAAGATGTCCCGATTCTCACGGAGGAAATCGATGAGCTCGCCTTCCTATTTGCTGTCCAGGTTTGCCCCGATGGTGGCAAACCTTTCTGGGTGCTCCGGGTCCAGAGGTACCTTCTTTGATTCTTTGGCCGGCTGGAATGAACCTTGGGCATCACACTCCTTGGGGTCGGGGGACAGGGCCGGCTGCTTGCCGGCCATGGCCATGACTCGATCCAGTATCTTCTTCTCTTCAGCAATCACGAGGGACTCGGCTAGCCGACTACTAGCTGCCGCACACTCGGAGGATTTCTTGTAGTCTCCGGCTATGGTAATGATGCCCTTGGAACTTGGTATCTTCATCTCGAGGTAGGCATAGTGGGGTACAACCATGAATTTGGCCAGAGCAGGTCGGCCCAGCAACGCGTGGTAAGGGCTCTCCAGATCCACTACCTCAAACCATATCGCCTCTCGGCGGAAATGGTCCTTGTCCCCGAAGAGGACGTCTATCTTGATCTTGCCGATTGGGGAGCAGGACAGGCCTACGATCCCATGGAACACAGTCCGACTAGGCATGAGCTGCCTCGTCTTGATGCCCAGCTTCTCCATGGTGTCACGGTACAGTATGTTGATGCTGCTCCCGCCATCTATCAGTACGCGGGAGAAACAGGCAGCTCGCCTTTCTGTTGTGAGGGTGGCGTCCAAAACCAATGCGTAAGAGCCGGGAGACGACATCACCTCTGGGTGATCAGTCCGGCTCCAGCTGATAGGCCTCTCTAACCAGTGCATGAACTCGGGGTTGTTGGAGGCAACTGCGTTGACTTCTTGGTGCTATCGGCGCCGGCTACGCCAATCTTCTGGTTGGCTTGTAAAGACGGCGTAGGCGGCATGCTCGTCGGGGAACTCGTCTTGAACAGCCCCGACAGCTGGTCGAGCAGCCGGTTGCAGAGGGGCCGGAGGCGGCTGACCAGCGGGCGGAGGCGGCGCTATCCCCTCGCCCATGGAGATCTGCGTGAGCCAGTGGCATTTCCGGGTCGTGTGGTTTGAAGGCTTCGGGCCGCTGTGGAACTTGCAGGGGGCATCAAGTGCTTGCTCATAGGAGAAAGCCGGCTGCCAAGCCGGCCTGCTGCCTTTCTGCTTCTTGTGCGTGGCCCGCCCTTTGGGTTGTTCATCTTCGATCGTGGCCACCCGCCGACTGGTGGAAGGCGGTATGGGAGCCTTGCGCTTGTGGTCGTTCTGGTACGGGCGTCGGTTGGAGTCTCCCGCCGGCGTCTTGGGACTCGGAGCGAGCACCTTCCCGGAGGCGTCTACTCGGAGCTTGGTCTTCATTGAGGAATCGGCCGTGGCGTATTTATCAGCTATGACTAGCAGCTCGTCGAGGGTAGTCGGCTCGTCGCAGAGGAGTCGGTGCTTGAGGAGGGTGCCTTCTCGGCACCCGACGGTGAAGTACTCTATAGCTTAAACCTCATGCACCCCTTCGCAGTAATTGCGGAGCTCAGCCCAACACGTGAGGTAGTCGCGGGTTGATTCATTGGGCCCTTGTACACACAAGGAGAGCTGTCGGGGCTTGGGAGCCCGCTTGTAGGTGCCGGTGAAGTTGCGGATGAAAGCTTCTGTGAAGTCCAGCCAGCTGTTGACGCTGTAAGGGTTGAGGCTATTGAGCCAGGTGTGTGCCGTGCCCTGGAGCATGAGGGGGACATACTTCATGGCAACACGCCTGTTGCCGTTTGCGATGCTAACCGCAGTGGAGTAGTCGATCAACCAATGTTCCGGCTTCACGGAGCCGTTGTACTTGGGCGTGTCTCTTGGGAGCGAGAACCCTTTGGGGAAGGGCTCGTCACGGATGCGAGGGCCGAAACAAGGCGGGCCGACATCATCTTCTTCTTCCAGAGCCAGGGATCGCGCTAGGCGGTCGATCCGGTGGCGGGCGTCATTCTCGCCGACTCCTTCGCAGCGGCCCAGTCGGCCGCTGAGAGTCGGATGTGTGATAGGCAGCGGGGTAGGATATCTCTCCCCACGAGGTGGAGGAGGAGGAGGATCGCCTCACCACTCCACAGCTCGAGGGCGGCCTTCTGCGTCACGCTCGATGGAGCTTCGAGTCCGGCTGCGGCTGGCAGCCGGCTCCTTTTCTTTCCTTGAGCGGGTGTTGCCCACAGTCGGCGTTCGGGACGTCGCAGCATGCTCTCGGCGCGGGGGAGGACTTTCAGCGCGGACGCCGGCTTCATGCCGCTCTGTGGCTGCGTCAATAAGCTGCTGGATGCGTCTGGTCATGTAGGGGAGCTCGTCGGGCCCCAGTCCATTCAGCTCGTCTGCGGCCGCCTGGGCGGCGCGTAGGTTCTCGAGTGGCGTGGCATAGACTAGGCGGTCTGCTCCCAGCATATCGGCGATAGCCGCACCGCGTTTCTTGATGATGCCGATGCGGCTCGGCCCGTCGGGAGGCGGCGTGCCGAAGGCGGTGCAGTCGACTTCGCGCTGGTGAGCCTCGGTGAGGCGTCTCATGGTAGCTAGCTTCTGGCCCTCCGCAACGAGGGCGAGGCGGCGCGCCTCCAGTGTCTCAGCGTCAGCGTCGGCGGACAAGTCATGAAGCGTCGTCTGCAGGGCGTCATGGGCGTTTTCACCAGAGGCGGCGCCATGGCTGATGACCAGTACCTCGGTGATGGCGCTGCCATTGCTGTCGGCTTGAGGACGAGGGTCGTTCATGATTACCACATTGGAGGGGAAGGCGTCAAGCGATGCCGTGTCAGAGTCGACAAGCATCGGGTCGGTGGAGCCAACCGACTCCAAGTCCGCGGCAAGCTCGCCAGAGATGTGGAGTTGGTCGAGGAGGCTGACGAGGTGTCTCTCGGGGCAGCCTGTGCCCGCGTCGGATGCGGTCTCGTCGGAGATGCGAGTCTCGCCAAGAAGATCAGTGAGGTAGCTCGCTGCGCAGGCGTCGGCGATGCCTTGTAGCGCGTCAGGGCAAGCGCCATCGGGTGAGCCGGGCTGGCTACGCTCGCTAGGAAGGAAGAGGGTTCCCGTCCAGAACAGGTCTCCGGACAATGGTGCACCTGGCCCCAAGGTGGGCGCCAAATGTCGGGTGGTTGGTGCGACATATGCCAACGGGTGGCTTATCATTGTGGGAGCCAATAAAACATCGCCGGTGCCTGGAAACGGGATAAGGCGAAGACATGCACGCCGGCGGATCTTACCCAGCTTCGGGGCTCTCCGTGGAGATAACACCCCTACTGCTGCTCTGCGGGGTCTCCGCATGGTCACTAGATTGACAAGTAGCTACAAGAGGCTCCTTGAGCTGCTCGATGAAAGGATGAAGAAGGGCCAGGCTAGCCTGCTTCTCCTCTCAATGTGGTGTCTAAAAACTACTGGAAAAGGGATCCCCCATCATGGGTGCCCTGGGGGGTTTATATAGGCCTACCCCCAGGGGTACAATGGTAATCCGGCCAGGCGCGAGCCCCAGCCGTCTGTGTCTACGCTGGCCGGCTTCTCCGCCGACCGATGGGCCCGCCGACTGGTGGACCCCACCGGCTGCCGGCCTTCTGGTCGACAGGCCGGTCCCACAGCTCGGGGGTCTTGTTGGAGGCTGGTTACTGTTGCCTCGCCTCAGGTGACGAGGGCTTTGTCGTGGTAAGCATGGCTACAGTGCCGCCGCCGGGCGGATTATTGCTGTAGCCTTACCTCGCCTTATCTCCTTAATGAGGCACCTCCTTCGAGGAAGCGAACTAGCCGACTACTAGGAGTCGGCCATACCCCAGGCCGACTGGGAGAAGCCTGGCTGCCTTTAGGCGTCTCCCTGACTGAGGGGGCCCGCCACCCACGGGTCGTACTAACAGCTCGCCGTGGGTGACGTCATGGTCAACATGGCAACAGTGTCGCGCCGGACGGTAGATGGCCGCCCTGTACGACGCACTATGGCCATGCGCGTTCCAGGATTCGGGGGTGGCAGGCTTCACTGTAGCCACGCCCTGTCTCATCGCCGTTATGTGGGTGCAAACTCTAAGGGCACGATCTTGGCCGCCTGCTGGGGGGCCCGGCTTCTTGGAGTCGGCCCTCTTGGGGCCGGCTTCTCGGAGCCGGCCCTCTCGTGGTTTTCTTCTCGAGGATTTTAGGGCTGGGCCGCCTTCGTGCAGCCGGCTGAGAGGTAGCCAGCTAGGGGAAGGCGGCCCCACGTCTTGGATGTTTGAAGGCTCGATCGGCCTATGATTCTTCTGAAGAGCCAGGGGGAGCCGGCTAGGCTACCCGTGGTCATTTACTCCGACAATTGTTGCCATCAAGGATAAAAATATGGCGTTTATATCATATTGCTTGAGTTTATCCCTCTACATCATGTCATCTTACTTAAGGCGTTACTCCATTCTTATGAACTTAATACTCTAGATGCATGCTGAATAGAGGTCGATGTGTAGAGTAATAGTAGTAGATGCATAATCGTTTTGGTCTACTTGACACGGACATGATGCCTATATTCATGATCATTGTCGTAGATACCGTCATAATTATGCGCTTTTCTATCAATTGCTCGACAGTAATTTGTTTACCCACCGTATGATTTCTTTCAAGAGAGAAGCCTCTACTGAAACCTATGGCCCCCGAGTCAATTTCCATCATATATTTTCAGATCTATAAACCAAAAAATACCTTGCTACACTTTATTTATATTTACTTTATTTTTCCTTTTTATTTATCTTTTATACCTATCTCTATTAGATCTCACTCTTGTTCGAGATCATGAAGGGATTGACAACCCCTTTTTCGCGTTGAGTGCAAGTGTTTGTTAGTTTGTGCAGGTGCATAGATTGGAGACTTGCTTGTGCCTCCTACTGGATTGATACCTTGGTTCTTAACTTAGGGAAATACTTATCTCTACTTTGCTGCGTCACCCTTTCCTCTTCAATGGAAAAATCAATGCAAGCTCAGGAAGTAGTAGGCGCCCCCTGGGCGCGCCATGTCAGCTTGTGGGGCCCACAGAGGCCCTCCGAAGCCAATCTTCTTCTATATGAAGCCATTTCCCTCTAAATAAATCAAAAGAAGACTTTTGGATGATGCACCGCCGTCTCGAGCCGGAACCTGGGCAGGAGCACTTTTGCTCTTTGGTAGAGCGATCCCATCGGGGACACTTCCCTCCGAGAGGGGGAAATCGAAGCCATCATCATCACCAACGCTCGTCTCATCATGGGAGGACTCATCTCTACCAACATCTTCACGAGTACCATCTCATCTCCAAACCCAGTTCATCTCTTGTATCCAATCTTTGTCTCAAACCTCAGATTGGTACATGTGGGTTGTTAGTAGTGTTGATTACATCTTGTAGTTGATGCTAGTTGGTTTACTTGGTGGAAGGTTATATATTCAGATTGTTAATCATATATTTATATCCTCTGATCATGAACGTCAATATGATTTGTAAGTAGCTCTATTTGTTCTTGAGGACATGGGAGAAGTATTGTTATAAATAATCATGCGAAGTTGGTTTTTGTTCAATGTTTTGATGAAGTGTTGTGTTGTTCTTCCTCTAGTGGTGCCGTGTGAAGGTCGACTACATGACACATTACCATGTTTGGGCCTATGGGAAGGCATGATTGTGGGATTAGTCTATAGATGATGGGTTGCGGGAGTGACAGAAACCTAAATCCCGGTTTATGAGCTGTTTTCTCAAAAATCAGGGCCCTCCCTCAGCTCCATATTTCATTGAAGAAAGCGAAGCCATGTGAGTACCACAACAAATAGAAAGCTAAAACATACTCTGAACCAAAGAGGGGAATAACTATTCCCTGCATGCCTTACTACAGACCCAAAAACCAGAATTTCTCCCAAACGGACAGATCGCTAAACAATCGTCAAGGTGAGGACAACACCTACAAACTAAAGGAAAAACATATCACACACAGGCACACCTGTCACGCCCTCGATGCGGCTATATCTTCCACGTGTCGAAGCACGACTTAGAGGCATAACCGCATTGAAAGCAATGTCGCAAGTGAGGTAATCTTCACAAACAACCCATGTAATACATAAGGGGAAGAGATACATAGTTGGCTTACAATCGCCACTTCACACAATTACATGAATAAAGCATTACATCAACCAGTTACAAACAAGGCCCGACTATGGAGCCAAAATAAAAGAAGACTACCCCAAATGTTACACAGATCCCCGATCGACCCCAACTAGGCTCCACTACTGATCAACTAGAACGAAACAACACAAAGGACAAGATCTTCATCGAGCTCCTCCTTGAGCTTGGTTGCGTCACCTGCTCGGTAACATCGGCACCTGCAAACTGGTTTTGGAAGTATCTGTGAGTCACGGGGACTCAGCAATCTCACACCCTCGTGATCAAGACTATTTAAGCTTATGGGTAAGGTAAAAGGTATGAGGTGGAGCTGCAGCAAGCGACTAGCATATTTGGTGGCTAACATACGCAAATGAGAGCGAGAAGAGAAGGCAAAAGCACGGTCGAACAACTATGATCAAGAAGTGATCCTAGAAACAACCTACGTCAAGCATAACTCCAACACCGTGTTCACTTCTCGGACTCCGCCGAGAAGAGACCATCACGGTTACACACGTGGTTGATGTATTTTAATTAATGTCAACTTCAGGTTTTCTACAACCGGACATTAACAAATTCCCATCTGCCCATAACCGCGGGCACGGCTTTTGAAAGTTCAAGTCCCTGCAGGGGTGTCCCAACTTAGCCCATCACAAGCTCTCACGGTCAACGAAGGATATTCCTTCTCCCAAGACAATCCGATCAGGCTCGGCATCCAGGTTACTAGACATCCTCGACAATGGTAAAACAAGTCCAGCAACACCGCCCGAATGTGCCGACAAATCCCGATAGGAGCTGCACATATCTCATTCTCAGGGCACACTCAGATGAGCAATCCGTACAACTAAAACCAGCCCTCGAGTTTCCCCGAGGTGGCGCTGCAAGGGGCTCTAGTTCGGACCAACACTCAGAGGAGCACTGGCCCCGGGGGGGGGGGGTTAAAATAAAGATGACCCTTGAGTCTGCACAACCCAAGGGAAAGAAAAGGCTAGGTGGCGAATGGTAAAACCAAGGTTGGGCATTGCTGGAGGAGTTTTATTCAAGGCGAACTATCAAGGGGTTCCCATTATAACCCAACCGCGTAAGGAACGCAAAATCCGGGAACATAACACTGATATGACGGAAACTAGGGCGGCAACAGTGGAACAAAACACCAGGCATAAGGCCGAGCCTTCCACCCTTTACCAAGTATATAGATGCATTAATTAGATAAGAGGTATTGTGATATCCCAACAAAATATCCATGTTCCAACATGGAACAAGCTCCAATCTTCACCTGCAACTAACAACGCTATAAGAGGGGCTGAGCAAAGCGGTAACATAGCCAAACAACGGTTTGCTAGGACATAGTGGGTTAGAGGCTTGGCTCAACAATATAGGAGGCATGATAAGCAAGTGGT